>NC_090655.1:14705719-14876517 GCF_040937935.1 Hyperolius riggenbachi | reverse complement strand
AAGACTATATTTTTCCAAGTGATATTTTATGTGAAAGGCAATAATTAAAAGCCAGGGCTGTGCATGGCCTGGACGCTGCTCGCCCATGTTTGCGGAGTGCCGGTTTTATGTGCCCACATAACTTACGGTGACATTTGCATTTTTGCGACAGGTCATTTTGGCAAAAAGGCGATCTGGAATATACTGTGACGCATAAAAGTGTAGATCATTTTAAGTGGAGACTTAGCAAGGTCATTGTAGAGAGACGGAGAGGAAGAAGAGGAGAGAGAGAGAAAAAAATCCTCCCCTGTGCTAGAGAGAAAGAAGGAGAGTAAAATGCAGGAAGGACAGATCACCAATCGCATCTCAGGCGTATTCCCACGGTGCTCAGCAATGCAGATATTGCAGTTCCGGGGTTTAGGAGTTGTTACGTTAGTCACTCATACTATCCTTAGGGTGAATTAATCAGCCAAACGAGGTGCACCGGCTTGTAGTGGTTCAAACACAACCACCTGCCTGCTCCAACAGGACCAGGGTGGAATCTGGCGGCTTTGGTCTTAATAAATGCCTTAAGTCAGAGGGATACGGAGGCTGACATATTTATATCCTTTAAAACAATGCCAGTTGCCTGGCAGTGCTGCGGATTATCTCTTTGGCTGCAGTACTGAATCACACACCTGAAACAAGCATGCAGCCAGTTGGGTCAGAAACATCTGATCGTCTGCATGCTTGTTCAGGGTCTATGGCTAAGAGCATATGAGACTGATGATTAGCAGGACATCCAGGCAACTGGTATTGCTTAAAGCAGTAGGATCAGCCATACTATTCCAGGGAAAAAAAACACATATATAAGTAGATAAATATTTGATCTACTTACATAACATGTATTGTACTGTCCACGTTTTTATTTCAGTGAATGTTATATAGTAAATGACGAGAATTCTGTTCCTGGTGGGGGCCATGTCTTTTGCCACAGTTAAGGCTAACTCGTGATGTCATTTCTGCCTTTAACTTTTTTCTTGTCTCCTACAATCGCCGAGTCACCTCAGCCTTGCTTGTAAACACAAATGAGTAGGGAATTAGGTTTTCAGATAAGCAGCTGGCAGGGAAATAAAGGAAAGAGGAATACATTATAGATAAAAAGAACCCCCAGCATGCAATTCTTTGGCACCGACTACTAAAGGGCCAGTGCTCCTTAAGTATGTGATAACTCCAAAATCATAACAGCAGAAAAAGTTTTGAATGCAGGATTAGCATCTTTATCACTTAATACACTCAGGCCAGTTGCTGTTGAAATTAGATTTTTATGGTGACGATACCGCTTTAATAGGAAATAAATATGTCAGCCTTCATCAGGGCAGCCATCAGGGGGGGGGGGGGACCGACACTGACCCTGCCCCCCTCCAAAGTGCTGGAAGGGCCGCATGTGCTGGCTGCGGGCCTGTGGCTCACTAACCAGCACACCGCGTTCCTGCACTGAGAAGAGTGGCATCAGCGCTTGCCGAGGTACCACCTATATCTGTCTACAGGCTACCTATACCGGGGCACCACCTATAACTGGCTACCTATACTGGGGCACCACCTATACTTGCTACTTATACTGGGGAAGCTATAAATTGCTACCTATACTGTGGCACCTATGCCTGGATATCTATACAGGGGGCACCTATACCTGGATAGGGCAGGGGGACGAGCTGAGACAGAAGGGAACAAGAGGTAACACAGGGGTATAAAAGAGGCACAGGGAGAGATGAGACGGGAACATGAGGTCACACAGAGGGACCCAAAAGAGGCACAAACTGAGGTGAGACAGAGGGGGACAAAAGAGACACAGGAAGAAAAGAGGGGGACAAAAGAGAACAGATATAGGATAAGAACGGACCTACAAGTCCCTATCTCATTTGTTAACTGGTGACTGCCTATATTTTGCTAGTATTTGGCTCCACCCACAACATGCCCACTTTTTACCACATCAGGTTGTGCATGCCGCTATCTTCAGTGTCGGAGCCATGCACATTTTTTGCTGCATCACACTTTGTTCACAAACACGGGGGTGGGGTGGCACAACAACCACTGGGTGGGACCAGGGAGGGGGGGGGGGGGCAGGCCGGATGATGTGTGAGGGGCCCCAAAATTTCTGATGGCAGCCCTGGCCTCCATATCCCTCTCACTTCAGGTTCCCTTTAATTGCGGTCTCAACATTGCCTAGTAAGATCTATTGGTGACATTTAACCATTTCCAACAAAACAAAATGTGTTTTCCTGTTACCAATATTTTTAAAACCTTATCCCTTTTCTGAAAAAGTTTTTCAGAAAAGGGCTAATGTTCAGGGAAGCCAGGGGTGCAACCCTCTTACTAGGGATGGCAATGCTTAGGGCAGGGTTGTCAAAACTTTTTAGGCTAAGGGTCATAAGGCGCCGTTCTTGAGAGTGCTAGGGGGGCTGAACTGGCAATATTGACACAGTTTTTGCTGATTGCAGTTAGGTCATACATGTCAAACTCCGGCCCGAGGGCCAAATCTGGCCCTCTGAGCCATTAAATTTGGCCCTCAAGGGGTTTCCCCACTTTGCATTATGTTTGGCCCACTCTAGACCACTAGGGAAGCTATATTGGAGGTGAAGTCCTAGAACACCAGGGAAGCCATATGGAGGAGGTAGGGGGAAAGCAGTAGACACCAGGGAACTGTATAGGGGAGGGAGGACCACTAACCACCAGGGAACTGTATAGGGGAGAGGTTCCATTAGACAGCTGGGAACTTTATAAGAGAGGAAGGTAGCCCGAAGACATTGAGGTTGGCCCACGACTTGGTTGGTCCCAGTGTACAATTTCGGCCCACTTTGTATTCGAGTTTGACACCTCTGAGTTAGGTACACTATATGCCTTAGCATTGTGTCAAATTAAAAATTTCCAAGGAAAAACAAAACAAAAACCAAATACCGTGTGCAGTTTGCATGTCCCTATCAGTATGGAGTCATAGTGCTGCTGGCATAGTGGCGGCTTCTACTACTACAGTGAAGGCCGCTAACCTACAGGTGAATGAAGGAGGAGGCAGAACGGTGACATAGGGTGGCCCCTGCATGAAGCACTGCAGCTATGCGGGCCTCATGGCATTGACCACCGTAGAGAGCTTCAGGGGCCAACAGAAAAAGCTCAGCGGGCCGCATTAAGCCCTTGGGCCAGACTTTGGACATGCCTGGCTTGGGGGAACTCATGAAGGAACGTGATCAGTTTGATCAGCTGAAAGATTTTTTTCAAGTTCGGATTTACTGTGAGGACTTCCTGCTGTAGCACATGATCATGATTAGCTAATCAGAGCCTTACATCAGCTGATCAAACTGATCACATGCTTCTCCACGAGTTCTCCGAAGCATTGCCATCCCTACGCTCTAACCACGATGTTTATGAAGATACTGGTAAAATAGCAGGCAGTGGACTTCAGCCTTGGCCACATGAAAAGCAATAATGGCCCAATTCTGTGAATGAACATACATCGTAAAAGGTAAACTGAAGTGAGAGAAAGATGGAGGGTGGTGACAGCTGGTGATCTGATACTTAACCTAAATATATAATGATTAGGGATGATTAATGAGATGCAAATACTTCCGACATTATGCACATTTTTATGCAAATATATGCAGCTTGAAAAAGGACCAATCAATTTAAACCTGGGTTCTAATTGATTGGTCCATTTTCAAACTGCATACATTTCCATAAAGATTTACATAAACGTGCATCAACTCGGAAGAATTTGCATCTCTGATCACTCCTAATGATTTACAGGGAGCCAAGCCCAGCTAAACTCTTATCCGGCGGGGACTAAAATAGAAGGAAACCAGAGATCTGCTGCTCAAATTCTATGAAATAAATTCTGACTTGCTTGACTGCTGTGTCTCTAAAACTTTCTGAAAACAAGTCAGGTAGTCTCGTTCCCTGCATCTTGTGCCAGAGGTGTAAACTTACTTTGATTGCCTCAAAAAAAGCTATAAAAGTGAGCTTTCCACAATGCAAAGAGCATTTCCAGCAGACCAATAAGAGAGCTGATGAGCTGACATCAAAATCTCCTTGGCTGAAAAAGGGGCATCGCTGAGACCTGGCTGAAAAAGGGGCATCGCTGAGACCTGCCTGAAAAAGGGGCGTTTCTGAGACCTGCCTGAAAAGGGGGAGTCTCCAAAGCTAGCCTGAAATAGGGGTGTCTCTGAAACCAGCCTGAAATAGGGGTATCTCTGAGACCAGCCTGAAAAAGGGGCGTCTCTGAGACCAGCCTGAAAAAGGGGCATCTCCAAGACCAGCCTAAAAAATGGGGCGTCTCCAAGACCAGCCTGAAATAGGGGCGTCTCCGAGACCAGACTGAAATAGGGGCATCTCCGAGACCAGCCTGAAATAGGGGCATCTCCGAGACCAGCCTGAAAAAGGGACGTCTCCGAGACCAGCCTGAAAAAGGGACGTCTCCGAGACCAGCCTGAAAAAGGTACGTCTCTGAGACCAACCTAGAGGTGCAGCTTTGCAGGAAAGAGCAGTCTCTTAGCTAGGACAGTAATGAACCTGTGCTCGCCTATAAAAGTCAGTAATAACCCTGGGAGGAAAGCTGCTCTTTCATCACGATTCATAGACGTCCTTAAAAAACCTTATGTTTACAGTTTGGTTTTAGGTTGCAGGGAACACTGAAAGGGTTAAGCCTCAATGTTTATTGTATGGGGAGAACTGCCTAAGCAGAGCTCCTGCAGTCTATTCACAGCTGCTGATAAGAACTCAGACACTTTGATCTGGCTAAACAAAATACAGAACACCGAGCAGTGGATTTCCTCAGTAAGTACATGTGGAATGTAGAGCTCAGGTTCACTTGAAAATCAATTACGGAATGGGAGAGAAATCTCTATACTCGCCTACTAATTGTCAGTGGCAATGCTGATGGTGTCTGCACTAATTGCTGAGTGTCTATCTGCCTACCGGAAGTGCTGAGTGTAGGTCTGCCTACAGGAAGTGCCGAGTGCCTGTCTGCCAACAGGAAATGCTGAGTGTATGTCTGCCAACAGGAATTGCTGAGTGTATGTCTGCCAACAGGAAGTGCCGAGTGCATGTCTGCCTACAGGAAGTGCCGAGTGCATGTCTGCCACAGGAAGCGATGAGTGTATATCTGCCTAAAGGAAGTGCTATATGGCCTGTCTTCCTACAAGAAGTGCTGCGTGCCTGTCTGCCTACAGGAAGTGCTGAGTGTATGTCTGCCTACAGGAAGTGCTGAGTGCCTTCCTACATAAAGTGATAGAAATGTCCAATGGGAAGCTAATAATTCTGTCTTGCGTGCAACTTTAATGCAAATTGTATGCTGCTTGGAATTGGGCCAGTCATAATTGACGACAGATTCATTCGGCTGACCAAGTTTCAAGCTTTATGCAATTTGCATGAGATTTCCATACAAGCTTTTCTTTTATACATTATGAAAATATAATTGGCCATCTCTGAAAGTTAGTGCTGAGATGAGAGCTTCTTGTCAGCGTGATTGTTTTCAAAGTTACCAGAGTACCACTTCAAAGTATCATTTTGGTTAATATAGAGCAGTTATGCGTGAATTTTGTATTCTAGACTGAAATATTTCAAGTTTCTAATGTGGCTGTGGTCTGTAATACAATAGATTTTTTGTGCCATGAAGGTTGTCATGCTGTGGCTAATCTTTTAAAGCAGAGACAGAATGCTGAGTATACTTTAAAATTAACCTCCAGACTAAAAATCTACTCAGCAGCACTGAAAAGGCTTGGTGTTTCTTTTACAATTTCACAGCATCAGAACTTTGTTTTTCTTATCCAAGCCTCATTTTTAGCTGCACAGAAGCTAAGCTCCGCCCCATCAAAGAAAACTGCCCGGGCATTTTTCCCCTGATACTGTGCAAAGTATGATGGGATTTCTGATGATGTTCTCATTGCCAAGCAACTGGGAGGGGTTATCAGGATACAGGACAGTTGGAACTGTGTCTCATGCTCCCTGTCACCTCCTTTCAACCAAAAATATGGCTGCCCCCATGAAATCACAAACATTTGCCTGTTCTTTTAAAACAGGGGGGTAAGAGATTATATTACATATCTAGTTTAATTAACATAACTAATGTAACTTAATGACAGCATGTTTGTTTAGGCTGAAGTTGAAACTATACTGATGAGATAAACCATTATATTTATCCTCCTACTCCTAAAAATGACCTTTTTTAGTATCCCAGGGTTTTCTTTTATATTTAAACATTTACAAAGTAGGTTGAATGTTTTACTGTCTCTAATCAGTGGCAGCCTATTAAGTATCCCAGACTTAAAATACATCTACTATTGACCTTTTTATATCTCTCCCCTGAGCGCAGAAGTTGTATTCTGCCAGGAAAACTTTTATGGCTGTTATTTGTTTATCAGGGATGTTTACTATATTCCTGACAAGGTACTGACAAGACATAAGCTATCACTTTCATGCCTAAAAATTAACTCTTTCAAGCGGCAAAATAAAACAGCCTGGTTAGTAATAGGATTTACACTGTACATACAAATGTTTATCTCATGTCACATATCGCCTCGGATACACTTTAAGTATATTCTGTAACCCAATTTAAAGTCAGGAAGAGAAATAGTATTTTAATAATAAAAGGTTGCAAGCAGAACTCCCCCCCCCCCCCCCCCAAAAAAAAGTAAAACAAATGTTCAGTTTAGATCAGGTGTTTTATCCGCAAGGCTCCGATTTGTTATGCTGGGTACACACAATGCATTTTTTCAGTGATTTTCCGCTCAATTCGCTTATCTTTTCTTATCAATTTCCATTCACGTCTGAGAAATGAGAAATCGATCAGAAAAAAACGATCGGAAATAATATCGGACATGACGGAATTTATCTATCAAACCATCTATCTGCCGGAAAAATGTATGGTGTGTACCTAGCATCAGTCCCTACCATGTGCTAGAGCAGGAAGTGATAACAGCAAATCAAAGTGTTACACATAGATCAGCTGATCAAACTGATAGCGCAAGTTCTGCTACACTCAAGTAAATCTATTCTCCTCCTGCACCATAGCAAGGGGAAACCGAAAATGAATATAGAAACTTCCAGTATCCAGGGCTAGATTAGTACTTTTCACCACCAAAGGCCCACTGCCGATCCCTGACCAACAGGATCCGAGCCCGCCTACTCTCCTCCATTCCCTCTAACCTCCCCCTTTCAGTAGTTACATGTCCATAGCCCCTCCCCTCCTCCCACACACACACACACACACACACACACACACACACACACACACACACACACAGGAAGTTACATGCCTTCCATAGCCCTAACCCCCCCCCCCATTTAGTATAGCAACAAGTCACAAGCTTTCCATAGCCCCTAACCCCCCCCCCCCCCCCCCACCCCCCCCCCCCAAAAAAAAGACCTTATTAGGAAAGCTTGATAACTATTAATATAGCTGAATCCTCCACATTGTTGTGACATTTGTAGGGTTGGATTTCTGGAAAGGCCACAAAAGCACAGGCCTTGGGCAGCTGCAGCCCAAGGGGGTACCTTGACATTCAATAAGGATTGATACATATGAAAGAGGAGGCTGAAAATGGGGGCAACACATGAAAAAGGGAAGTTAATGCAAAGGGAACTGCAAATTAAAGAAAGGGGATGCTGCACACGGATGTTACAGATGAAAGAGGGGGCTGCACAATGAATGGGAGGGGCTGCTGTACATGGATGATACACATGGAAGAGGGGGCTGTGCATGGATTGGGAGGGGCTGCTGTACATAGATGATACACATGGAAGAGGGGGCTGCACATGGAATGGGAGGGGCTGCTGTACATAGATGATACACATGGAAGAGGGGGCTGTACATGGGTTGGGAGGGGCTGCTGTACATAGATGATACACATGGAAGAGGGGGCTGCACATGGAATGGGAGGGGTTGCTGTACATGGATGATACACATGGAAGAGGGGGCTGCACATGGAATGGGAGAGGTGCTGTACATGGATGATACACATGGAAGAGGGGGCTGCACAGGGAATGGGAGGGAGCTGCTGTACATGGATGTTACATATGGAAGAGGGGGCTGCACGTGGAATGGGAGGGGGAAGCTGCTGTACATGGATGATACACATGGAAGAGGGGACTGCACATGGAATGGGAGGGGCTGCTGTACATGGATGATACACATGGAATGGAGGCTGCACATGGAATGGGAGAGGCTGCTGTACATGGATGATACACATGGAAGAGGGGGCAGCACATGGAATGGGAGGGGCTGCTGTACATGGGTGTTACACATGGAAGAGGGGGCTGCACATGGAATGGGAGGGGCTGCTGTACATGGATGTTACACATGGAAGAGGGGGCAGCACATGGAATGGGAGGGGCTGCTGTACATGGGTGTTACACATGGAAGAGGGGGCTGCACATGGAATGGGAGGGACTGCAGTACATGGATGTTACACATGGAAGAGGGGACTGCACATGGAATGGGAGGGGCTGCTGTACATGGATGATACACAAGGAAGAGGGGGCTGCACATGGAATGGGAGGGGGAAGCTGCTGTACATGGAAGGGAAGTCCCAACATACTTGGCCTAGGGCTGAAAAAAGTATAAAACCAGTTGAATAACATGGCAATAGCAGGACAGCCATTTTGAACTCATAGGACTTCTGCCATAGTGAAAGATTAAAGTGCTGAAAATGTGCAAAAAAGTTTTTAGAATGTTTAGATAGGCATTAACTGAAACTGCTGGGGATCATGGGAAGTGTAGTCTTGAGTCCAACAAAGCAACACCCCCTTCTATTATTCTAACTTCTTGAATAGTGTAATGGGACAAGTTTAATGACATCAGGATATTAACATTTGCCATAGGTGAAAAGTAAACTTTATTTTAAAAGTTTCAAAACCCTCTCCCAAGACTTTGGCCTCAATTCACTGAGATCATGCTGGAGATAATAAGGCAAGAGAAAACTTACCTCCACATAGTGAGAGAGTTATCTTATCTCTTCATCCCTTACGTTACCTCTTCTGTAGTTAATTTACCCCTTCTGTAGTTGATTTACCTCCTCTGTAGTTATTTTCATACGCAGTTAATGAACAGCCTGTCTTTAACCACCTGAGCGGTCTGGACGAGCTCAGCTCGTCCAACACCGCCGGAGGCTGCCGCTCAGGCCCTGCTGGGCCGATTTTAATGAAATAAAAAGCAGCACACGCAGCCGGCACTTTGCCAGCCGCGTGTGCTACCTGATCGCCGCCGCAGCGCGGCGATCCGCCGCGTGCAGCGGCGAAAGAGGGTCCTCCCAGCCGCCCGAGCCCAGCGTAGCCGGAACAAACAGTTCCGGCCAGCGCTAAGGGCTGGATCGGAGGCGGCTGACGTCAGGACGTCGGCTGACGTCCATGACGTCACTCCGCTCGTCGCCATGGCGACGAGGTAAGCGAAACACGGAAGGCCGCTCATTGCGGCCTTCCGTGTTACTTCTGGCCGCCGGAGGCGATCAGAAGAACGCATCCGGAGCGCCCTCTAGTGGGCTTTCATGCAGCCAACTTTTAGTTGGCTGCATGGAATAGTTTTTATTTATTTTAAAAAAAACCTCCCGCAGCCGCCCTGGCGATCTTATCAGAACGCCAGGGTGGTTAACTCTGGAGTTATTTTAAAGTGAACCTCCAGACTAAAAATCGACTCAGCAGCACTGAAAAGGCTTGGTGTTTCTTTAACCGTTTCACAGCATCAGAACTTGGTTTCTCTTATACAAGCCTCATTTTTAGCTGCACAGAAGAAAACTGCCCGGGCTTTTTTCCCCTGATGCTGTGCAAAGCATGATGGGATTTCTGATGTTGTGGTTCTCGTTCTGCTGTTTCGGTGCAATTTTTTTTTTTTACATTTTGAATTTGACATTTGAAGCCTAGTGCATGCAGCTGGGAGGGGTTATCAGGACAAAGAACAGTTGGAACTGTGTCTTATGCTCCTTGTCACCTCCTTTCAACCAAAAAGATGGCTGCCCCCATGACAAAGATGGCAGCCTCCATGAATCACAAACATTTGCATGTTCTTTTAAAACTTGGTGGGTAAAAAAATTATATTACCTATCTATTGTAATAACATAACTAATGTAACTTAATGACAGTATGTTTGTTTAGGCTGAAGTTCCCCTTTAAGGATTAAAGAGTTAACTTAAAGACACAAGAGTTAACTTTAGGATTGCCTGAGGGAAAATGTTTCCTGAATACTACATGCCTTCTCACCATGGTAACAACTCTAGAAAAGTTATTAAAGACAGGAGAGAAGCTTAGTGAATTGAGGCCTTTATCTTTAATTTTAGTTATACACAGAGTTGAAAGAGATTAGACACTTTAGGGGATTTTATTGTTGCCTTTGCCCCCATGAAAAACATTTTGCTGCACACCCTGTTCTTGGGGCCTCTATACAGTTTTGTAACTTTAAAATGATGACTGGCAGTTCTCGAGACAGGCATTAAAAGAGAAAAAAAAACTTGCTGGAAATTTCAACTGTACACCCCCCCATGTTTTATGTGCCACAGTCACTGTTGGCAAGATTTCAGATTTCTATGCTTCCTGTCTGCACAGGAAGTAAAGGAAGTTTTCACATATGGTGAAATGGGACAGCAGCAAAAATTGAATACGACATTAACTTTTTCTTCACTTATAGCATCAAAATGTTATATATCTATATATATACAGCACAGGGCACACTTGTGAGGTGAAAACCATTTCAGGTGACTACCTCTTGAAGCTCATCAAGAGAATGCCAAGAGTGTGCAAAGCAGTAATCAAAGCAAAAGGTGGCTACTTTGAAGAACCTAGAATATGCCATATTTTCAGTTGTTTCACACCTTTTGGTTATGTACTATACTTCCACATGTGTTTATTCATAGTTTGGATGCCTTCAGTGTGAATCTACAATGTTCATAGTCATGAAAATAAAAAAAAACTCTTTGAATGAGAAGGTGTGTCCAAACCTTTGGTCTGTACTGTATGTATGTATGTATATATTCATTATACTGAATAAGATCGAAGACCCACCCACCGAACCCCCCCCCCCCCCCCCCAGGAGTGACGTGCACTGCAGAGCCACGGTGACTCTACGCTACATGGAAACGAGCCTTAGGTCCGAAAAAAATGTGCATGGCTAGCTCTTATTAAATAAAAACACTTCATGAACTCTCCCGGAATTAACATCTTGAGCCCGAGAGATTTAACCCCCCCCTCCCCAGTGACCAGGCCATTTAATCCAATTCCGCACCTCGCCACTTTAACGGTTTATTGCACGGCCATACAACTTACCACCCAAGTAAACCTTACCTCTTTTTCTTCTCACTAATAGAGCTGTGTTTTGCATCTTCTGCAGCACTTTACAGAGTACATAGTCATGTCACTGACTGTACTTAGAGGAGCTCACAATCTAATCCTACCATAGTTATAGTCTAATGTCCTCCCATATTATTATTATGTATTTATATAGCAGTGACATCTCCTGCAGCACATTACAGAGCACATAGTCATGTCACTGACTGTCCTCAGAGGAGCTCACAATCTAATCCTACCATAGTTATAGTCTAATGGTCTACCATATCATTATTATGTATTTATATAGCACTGACATCTTCTGCAGCACTTTACAGAGTACATAGTCATGTCACTGACTATCCTCAGAGGAGCTCACAATCTAATCCTACCATAGTCATATTAGTCTAATGTCTTACCATATTATTATTATGTATTTATATAGTACTGACATCTTCTGCAGCACTGTACAGAGTACATAGTCATGTCACTGACTGTCCTCAGAGGAGCTCACAATCTAATCCTACTATAGTCATAGTCTAATGTCCTAGTAGTATTATTATTATGTATTTATATAGCACTGACATCTCCTGCAGCACGTTACAGAGTACATGGTCATGTCACTGACTGGCCTCAGAGAAGCTCACGGTCAAATCCCTACTATTGTCATAGTCCAATGTCCCTACCATATTATAATTATGTATTTATATAGCACTGACATCATCCCAAGCACATTACAGAGTACATAGTCATGTCACTGACTGTCCTCAGAGGAGCTCACACTCTAATCCTACCATAGTCATAGCCTAATGTCCTACCATATTATTATTATGTATTTATATAGCAAAGACATCTCCTGCAGCACATTACAGAGTATATAGTCATGTCACTGACTGTCCTCAGAGGAGCTCACACTCTAATCCCTACTATTGTCATAGTCCAATGTCCCTACCATAGTGTAAGGCCAATTTTGAGAAGGATCCAATTAATTAATCAGTGTATTTTTGAAGTGGATGCCACAAGGGTTTTGTGCTGGGCTCTTTATTCCTGTTCCATTGGGCTGTAGGCATCATTTTTCAGACAACGACTAATTTTGCAACATTGAAGCTACCCCTCGTGTTCTAACGTAACCCAGGCAAGGGTTTCAAGGTCATCACTTTCTCTCTTTTACTACCATATGAAAAATCTGTAAGAAACCAATCAACGTTTGCTAATACTAGATCAATTATGTTCCTTTCTCCCAACCCCACCTAGAGCCCTCATCTGGGGAACAGCTGGTAAGTCAAGCTGCTCATGTTCAATATATTGTTAAAGGAATATCAAGGTGAAAATAAACGTGCATGTACAGTGGCAAGCATACAACTAACTCGCTTATGTTCCTTTTTTTCTTTCTCTGCCTGAAAGAGTGAACATTCAGGCATGCAAGTGACTGTTTCTCTTCAGTCGGGACTCAGTCGGACTATTAGCTTAATACTCCCATTGGTGTGGTGGCTAAGTCAAATGTTGGAGTAGGATTATTTATAACATTGTTTATCTTATCAGGCAGCACGGTGGCGTAGTGGTTAGCGCTCTCGCCTTGCAGCGCTGGGTCTGCGGTTCGATTCCCAGCCAGGTCAACATCTGCAAGGAGTTTGTATGTTTTCCCTGTGACTGTGTGGTTTTCCTCCAGGCACTCCGGTTTCCTCCACATCCCAAAAACATACAGATAAGTTATTGATCAAATAGAAGGAAAAACATTCAATCAGGCACTGCATCTGATGCTGGATTATTAAATATCCAAATATTGTGCAGTGAGTTGCAAAGTAGTTACTGCATGCAAACGGTAGGTACACAGTCATTGAGATGGTGCATAAATATAACATCCTAAGTCATAGCAATTGTGACCTACCATTGCTGAGGTAGGTGGTGGTGGGTGCAGGGCAAATAACAGGTCACAATTGCTATGACTTATGATGTTATATTTATGCACCATCTGAATGACTGTATACCTACCGTTTGCCTGCAGTAGCTACTTTGCAACTCACTGCACAATATTTGGATATTTAATAAACCAGCATCAAATGCAGTGCCTGATTGAATATCTTTTTGATCTCATACAGATAAGTTAATTGGCTTCTCCCTAAAAATTGGCCCTAGACTACGATACACACACTACACAACAGGGCTGTGGAGTCGGAGTTGGAGTCGAGGAGTCGGGGCAATTTTGGGCACCCGGAGTTGGAGTCGGAGTCTTGGTTTCAGAAACTGAGAAGTCTGAGTCGGAGTCGCTTGATTTTTGTAAAAAAATCCACAGCCCTGTTAAGTACTAGACTAAGGAGTCGGAGCAATTTTGGGTACCCGGAGTCGGAGTCGTGGTTTCAGAAACTGAGGAGCCGGAGTCAGAGTTGGAGTCAGAAGATTTTTGTACCGACTCCACAGCCCTGCTACACAATACAGACATAGAAATATGACTATTGTAGGGATTAGATTGTGAGCTCCTCTGGGAGACAGTTAATGAGAAGACCATATACTCTGTACAGCGCTGCGGACGATGTCGGCGCTATGTAAATACATTTTCACCTTGGTATTCCTTTAAGGTATGTACACATGCTTCATCAGGATAGAGGTCGATCCTGTACGCGGCACTACAGGAAATGAATGTAGACACTTGTACTGTTGCTATGTGGAGGGCCAATTGCGCAAGGCAGGAGGGAGTGGTTTATGGCAGGCGGGGCTAAGAAGGGGAACAATGAGGTTGGGGATGCCATTGCTTTCAGATCCAGCACGCTAGGTCTTGTTTATGGATTTTAGGGACTATAAGCGGTGCAATTTTTCACATGCTTTTAGACCCTAAAAAAAAGAAAAAAAACTGCAGCAGCCCCTGCACTTACTCACCTCCCTGAGATCCAGTGCTGCAATTCTCCCTCTGTCCTCTGGGCGTTGCTGTAACCCTATACATCTGGCTATCCAATACTGGGGGCTTCTGTAGCTACCTGTACTGGGGGGCTGGGGAGCTACATCTGGCTACTCACTACAGGGAGCTGCTCTGGCTACCTATACAGAGTAGTGCTGCATCTGGTTACCGATACTGGGGGTCCCATCTGCCTAAGACTAGCTACCTAATACTGAAGTTGTTTCTGGCTACCTGCACTGGGTGTCACAACTGGCTACCTATACCGGGGGGGGGCTTCCAAATACAGGCGGCACCTCTGCCTCAAATCTAGGGAGAGGAGGGGGCAAATTTTGCACCCTCAACCTGGCAGCTGTGTAACAGTCCTGTTCGTCATTTGATCAACTCCTTAGCAGTGACTATTTATGACAACTACAAATAAATCTGTAATATAGCTGGAACAAAGCCAAAGCAGCCAATCAGAATCCTTACTTAATTTTTTTTTCAGCTAATACAGATTGCTCTGAGCACTTGTTTCAATTTCTCTCCCCCTCTCTCTGCACCTGACTCCATCAATCGCTCCTCATCGGACACACTTCAGGAATACAGGGTTGTAACCTCGCGCCCCCCACCCAATCAGATCCCTCCAGCTTATCTTCTCAGGTCAAGCTGGAAAAAGGAAGCAGACTTCCGATTGGTTGCCAAGGGCCGCAGTCTTGTTTTCTGCTTGCTCTACTTCCCATAACGTCGCCCCGGTGCATCCTGCTTGTGTCTCGGGGAAGATCTTATGCTAATGTTGGCTTCTCTGTCTCTGGAAGCCTGGAAGGCTTTTATTTTATACGTTTCTGCAGAACTTCTAAAAATATGCGCAGCCGCTTGTCAAATATCTGCTGGCTGATGGGTCTCTGGGGTCCGGCGCATGCGGGTCAGGCAGGGAAGGGGGGGATAGATTCTGGTAATCGCTGCAGCTTCTGGAAAGCTTGATCTACGGGATAAATGTTTATGGTGATTCCCAGTCATAACACACAGTTTTACATTTTACTGCAGACTATATGAAAGTCAATCTGTCACCAGTAATGCAAAGATAGCGGTGATGTAGTGAGGAGTCGAGCAACGCAGAAATCCTCTTTGCTCTTTTAAATACATGACATATACGGCCGTAAAACAAAATCACGGCTGATCTGCGCAATTTGCTTAAAATGCCAAACCTACGCTGCCTCGAGCGAACATTGGCTAAAAAGACTCAGCTAAAAAAAACACTTAAAGGGGAACTTCAGTCTAAACAAACATACTGTCATTAAGTTACATTAGTTATGTTAATTAGAATAGATAGGTAATATAATCTCTTACCCACCCTGTTTTAAAAGAACAGGCAAATGTTTGTGATTTCATGGGGGGTGCCATCTTTGTCATGGGGGCAGCCATCTTTTTGGTTGAAAGGAGGTGACAGGGAGCAGGAGACACAGTTCCAACTATCCTGTGTCCTGATTACCCCTCCCAGCTGCACACGCTAGGCTTCAAATGTCAAATTCAAAATGTAAGAAAAAAAATTGCACCAAAACAGCAGAACGAGAACAAGAACATCAGAAATCCCATCATGCTTTGCACAGCATCAGGGGAAAAAAGCCCGGGCAGTTTTCTTCTGTGCAGCTAAAAATGAGGCTTGTATGAAAGAAAAGGTCTGATGCTGTGAAACTGTTAAAGAAACACCAGGCCTTTTCAGTGCTGCTGAGTAGTTTTTTAGTCCGGAGGTTCACTTTACAGAGGACCTGTAGTGAAAACAACATGTAGTCAGTGTTCGTCCAGTGTAAAATCTTTCCTCTCCCTGATTTACATTCTGACATTTATCACAAGTGAGGATATCTTTAGTCCCGTAAAGGTGCAACCCTACGGGATGTTCATTTACTGAAAATTCTACACACAGAAAGGGCCCGTTCACAATTGAAAAAGCCGCAACCTTTGCGTGGGTGGTTTTACCGCGATTATCTTGGTAAAATAACTGTACAAATTTGCATTTATGAGCGATCGCGATTAGCGCTTCTATAGCATGCTAATCGCGACCGCTTCCGAATTGCCCAAAAATGCTGCATGTAACGCATTTGCGATTGCTGCTAATCGTGAAGCACCCGCGATCGGCGGCAATCGTGGCAGTGAGATCACTGCCATATACTTAATATTGCACTAGCACTTTAAAAAGTGCCAGCGCTTCAGCGATTAGCGGAATCACCCACTAATCACCTAGATGTAAACGAGCCTAAAGAGATGCTGCTTGCTTTGCAGTTGGAAAAAGCTGTTATTTCCCACAATGCCACGAAGTTCACAGACAGGAATCCATCAGGGTCATGGCCCCGACCTACCACTGTGGGAGTGGTTTTACCACAATCGGGAGAATAGCCTAAAGACTCGTACACACGTCTGACTGAAGCCAGCGACGGGTCCGTCGTCACCTCCCGCTGGGCGGGTTTTCAGCAGACAGTACAGCGTGTGTACAGTCTGTCGGCGGACTGATAAGGCTGTTTCTGAACGATCCGCCTTATCAGTCCGCCGACAGACTGTACACACGCTGTACTGTCTGCTGAAAACCCGCCCAGCGGGAGGTGCCGACGGACCCGTCGCTGGCTTCAGTCAGACGTGTGTACGAGCTTTTAGACCTGGAAACCACTGAGCGCTTTGTGATTTAAAAAGCTCTTGCTAAGGAAATGCGCTGGGAGTGATCCCACTAGAGCGATGTGATTTTATAAAAATCCCCCATTGCATTGCATTAGCAATAGTTTTTTCAAATCACTAGCGCTCAGTAAAGACTGCTAGTGCTAGCTCAAACCAGCCCTTATCCTCCATGGACAATACTTGAGTGGCGGGTGTGAAGAGGGTTTTTACACGTTTGGAAAAGAAGATAGAAAATTATTAGGTATAGTAGCTGATGGCCCAGCGTTGCCAGTGTATGTTTTTGGATGGCGTTGGCTCTGCCCACTTTTTCTAACCCTAACACACAATTACTCAATGACCCAGTTTGTGAGTTTTGCGGTCTTTGGCATCAATAATTTGCATTAAAATGAAACAAATCTGATTGGCTGTTTGTGGCCCCACCCCCTTCTCTGAATTCGAACCCCAGTCACCCAATGACCAACTGTACCAGGTTTGAGGTTTGTGCCATTAACAGTGCAAGAATGGCAGCAATTAAATATTTCCCTTGAAAATCAATAGGTGAATTTGATTGGCTTTTGAAGGCTCCACGTACTTTTATGAACATTAATCCCAGTCGCCAGTGACCAACTGTTGGAAGGTTTGAGAGCCCTGCCATTAACGGTGTAAGAATGGCTGCAGTTTACATTATCCCAGTGAAGTTTGTATTGGTCTCCGCCCACTTTTTGGTTATGGGAATAAAAAGTATCCTATATGTTATTCCAGGTAATGTACTGTGTGTGGCCAAATATCATTCAAATCTGTTCAGCCATTTCTGAGTGATCGAGTAACAAACATGCAAACTTTTACATTTATAATATTAGTAAGATATTTGAAAGTGAGCCCTTGCTTCCCCAAAATATAGATATTATTTTATTTGACCACAGTGCATTTCTGGACGGAGGGTAAAGCCAGGATTACTAACCATGATAGTAAGAAATAAATTAACGGTCATCATGTAAGATCAACAATATTAAGCGTGACGTTAGATAAAGTTGGGGATCCCATATTGCCGCAGGGGAAACAGATTCCAGAGTTCCAATGAGCTGCTAGCTGTGGTATAAAAGTCATACTGCTTTCCAGTTTTGCATTGTTGTGGAGGTTATGTAACAAATTAAAGGACCACTATAATGAAAAAATTTTAAATTTTAAATACATGAAAACATAAATTAAAAGTACTGGTACATTTCCTCCAGAGTAAAATGTGCTCTAAATTCCTTTTCTCCTACCTTGCTGCCATTTACAGTAGGTAGTAGAAATCTGACGGAACTGACAGGTTTTGGACTAGCCCATCTCCTCATGGGGGATTTTTGGGGTTTTTCTTTATTCTGAAAAGCACTGTGGCAGTTTCTCAGTCCAAATGTCAAAATAGTGTGCAAAAAAATGGTGGTGGGTTTAGATTGCATCTTTGTATAGAGCCCTTCCATGGAGTGCTTTTTGTTAAGAATAAAAAGTAGTAAAAATGTTTCTGTACCATGTTACCCAAACAAATTATGTAGGTAGAACAAAAATGAAATCTTGTAAAAAGTAATACCTTTTAATGGCCAACTTATAAAGTTAGTTAAGGGGACTATGGTAGATCCCAGAAAGCTTGCATATTTTAACGTTATAAGTTAGCCATTAAAAGGTATTACTTTTACAAGACTGTTCTTTTTCTATCTACGTACAGAATAAATGACATACTAAATAAACTAAACAGCCTAGGCTAAGTATCACTGGGAGGGCGGAGCTACATACCAATATACAGCAATATACATAGGAAATGTTTCTGATGCTGAAACCAGGATGATTCATGTAAGTGAGTGTCCTGAATGGCTAAGAATTTACTGCACTCTACTATAAGTCACTACAGTGCCTGTTCAAGCTAAAATCGACAGCTATTTTTTATTGTAGCGTTTCTATTAGTGCTGTGTTCTGGTTTTAAAGGACAGCTGTAGTGAAGGTGATAGGGAGGCTGCCATATTTATTTCCTTTTAAACAATACCAGTTGCCTGGAAGCCCTGCTGATCTATTCTGCTGCAGGAGAGTCTGAATCACACCAGAAACAAGCATGCAACTAAATCTTGTCTGATCTGACAATAATGTCAGAAACTCCTGATCTGCTGCATGCTTGTTCAGGGGCTATGGCTAAATGTATTAGAGGCAGAGGATCAGCAGGGCTGCCAGGCAACTGGTATTACTTAAAAGTAAATAAATATGGCAGCCTCCATATCCCTCTCATTTCAGTTTTCCTTTAAGATTGCTGCCACTATAAATTCTGACATATTTTAAAGGGGTTCTTTCGCGAACAAAGTAGGCAGTTAAAAAATGTGACAGATGACAGGTTTTGGGCCAGTCCATCTTTTTAAAGGGGAACTTCAGTCTAAACAAACATACTGTCATCAAGTTACATTAGTTATGTTAATTAGAATAGATGGGTAATATAATCTCTTACCCACCCGGTTTTAAAAGAACAGGCAAATGTTTGTGATTCATGGGGGCTGCCATCTTTGTCATGGGGGCAGCCATCTTTTTGGTTGAAAGGAGGTGACAAGGAGCAGGAGACACAGTTCCAACTGTCCTGTGTCCTGATAACCCCTCCCAGCTGCACGCGCTAGGCTGCAAATGTCAAATTCAAAATGTAAAAAAAAAAAAAAGCACCAAAACAGCAGAACGAGAACAACAAAATCAGAAATCCCATCATGCTTTGCCCAGCATCAGGGGAAAAAAGCCTGGGCAGTTTTCTTCTGTGCAGCTAAAAATGAGGCTTGTATAAGAGAAACAAAGTTCTGATGCTGTGAAACTGTTAAAGAAACACCAAGCCTTTTCAGTGCTGCTGAGTCGATTTTTAGTCCGGAGGTTCACTTTAAGGGGGATTCTCAGGGCTTTCTTTGTTTTCAACAGCATTTCCTGAACAGCAGTTTAACTGCCAAAATAGCAAGATACCAGCCGGCCTCCCTAATTACTTGCACACTATTATGTCAGTTACATTTTGCAACTGTTGTTCAGGAAATGCTGTTGAAAACAAAGAAAGCCCTGAGAATCCCCCTTAAAAAGATGGACTGGCCCAAAACCTGTCATCTGTCACATTTTTTAACTGCCTACTTTTTTCGCAAAAGAACTTCTTTAACTAATATGCATGAAAATAATCCAAGCCTGCCACCAGGGCTTGGAAACAGAGATACACCCTTACCACACCTAGTCAGGCTAATCATCCTATATAGCAGGCGTCTGCGTCCACCTGCATCCATGTGCGCCACCCGCCATCATTGTGCGCATGTGCAGGGCCTCGCGTGCAGTGCGGCAACGAAAAGCCACCTAGCGCCCATTAATGGAACCGGCATACGGTAATTACCAGTTTAAAACAGACATCAACACTGTGTACATATTTTCTACTCTTCCTGTAATAAATCATAAAATCCTTGCTCCACTTATTCTGTGGGAATAAAGCTAAAAGCCACCCATATTAAATTCTACAGAACATCAGCTGATCTTGAAACCCGATTGCATTGTACACAAATGGTTTCTTCCCCAAACACACTCCCCCAGTGCTCGACCCTTTTCTGCTCTAAGCTACAGTATATACATTTACAATCAATATAGCAATATCGCCATTGCATCAAACATGGCCAGGAAGAGGCAGAGCTGGGACAAAGAGGCTCTCCAGCCCCCCCCCCCCCATCACTTTAATCTCTAGTAATCTGACTTGCAGTCACTGCCATGTTATCCCCTTTTCTTATCTCTCTCTGCTTCAAACACAATAGGGAAATGGCAACGGAGTGAGTTGTGTGCCCCCTCCTACACAGCGCCCTGAGGCTAGAGCCTCTCTCGCCTCTGCCTCGGCCTGGCATTGTGTGTGCCCCTCCTACACAGCGCCCCGAGGCTGGAGCCTCTCTCGCCTCTGCCTGGCATTGTGTGTGCCCGTCCTACACAGCGCCTTGAGGCTGGAGCCTCTCTCGCCTCTGCCTCGGCCTAGCCCTGGAGAGAGGGTTAAATAACATTCCTAGGCCTTATAGAAAAGCGCAATATAGGTGTTTGTCTTTTAAAGGTTTGACCATTTTGTTTTTGATGGAGTACAGAATATTAAAGGACTTTGACCAGTGTTCAGTGTCAGGAACAATGTAACAGTGCCATAGCAAGTGCAGCAGTAATTTCAAATGAGCGCTCACAGTAAAGATTAAAAGCTGGAAAGTTTGCAGTAAGAAGTGTGATGATCCTTCAATCTTCAGCAATTGTTTGTTCAAGTGCATGATCCACCTGCTGATTTAGGGTGCGCAGAATCTGGTGAGCCGCATTATTTCCAATTATAAAAGCTGAAATTTACAGCAATGAGTAAATCGGTAGAGGGAGGGCTCTGTGTTAGGCATCGGTAGAGGGAGGGCTCTGTGTTAGGCATCGGTAGAGGGAGGGCTCTGTGTTAGGCATCGGTAGAGGGAGGGCTCTGTGTTAGGCGTCGGTAGAGGGAGTTTCCGTGTTAGGCACCGGTAGAGGGAGTTTCCGTGTTAGGCATCGGTAGAGGGAAGGCTCTGTGTTAGGCATCGGTAGAGGGAGGGCTCTGTGTTAGGCATCGGTAGAGGGAGGGCTCTGTGTTAGGCATCGGTAGAGGGAGGGCTCTGTGTTAGGCATCGGTAGACGGAGGGCTCTGTGTTAGGCATCGGTAGACGGAGGGCTCTGTGTTAGGCATCGGTAGAGGGAGGGCTCTGTGTTAGGCATCGGTAGAGGGAGGGCTCTGTGTTAGGCATCGGTAGAGGGAGGGCTCTGTGTTAGGCATCGGTAGAGGGAGGGCTCTGTGTTAGGCATCGGTAGAGGGAGGGCTCTGTGTTAGGCATCGGTAGAGGGAGGGCTCTGTGTTAGGCATCGGTAGAGGGAGGGCTCTGTGTTAGGCATCGGTAGAGGGAGGGCTCTGTGTTGGGCATCGGTAGAGGGAGAGCTCTGTGTTGGGCATCGGTAGAGGGAGGGCCCTGTGTTAGGCATCGGTAGAGGGAGGGCTCTGTGTTAGGCATCGGTAGAGGGAGGGCTCTGTGTTAGGCATCGGTAGAGGGAGGGCTCTGTGTTAGGCATCGGTAGAGGGAGGGCTCTGTGTTAGGCATCGGTAGAGGGAGGGCTCTGTGTTAGGCATCGGTAGAGGGAGGGCTCTGTGTTAGGCATCGGTAGAGGGAGGGCTCTGTGTTAGGCATCGGTAGAGGGAGGGCTCTGTGTTAGGCATCGGTAGAGGGAGGGCTCTGTGTTAGGCATCGGTAGAGGGAGGGCTCTGTGTTAGGCATCGGTAGAGGGAGGGCTCTGTGTTAGGCATCGGTAGAGGGAGGGCTCTGTGTTAGGCATCGGTAGAGGGAGGGCTCTGTGTTAGGCATCGGTAGAGGGAGGGCTCTGTGTTAGGCATCGGTAGAGGGAGGGCTCTGTGTTAGGCATCGGTAGAGGGAGGGCTCTGTGTTGGGCATCGGTAGAGGGAGGGCTCTGTGTTGGGCATCGGTAGAGGGAGGGCTCTGTGTTGGGCATCGGTAGAGGGAGGGCTCTGTGTTGGGCATCGGTAGAGGGAGGGCTCTGTGTTGGGCATCGGTAGAGGGAGGGCTCTGTGTTAGGCATCGATAGAGGGAGGGCTCTGTGTTGGGCATCGGTAGAGGGAGGGCTCTGTGTTAGGCATCGGTAGAGGGAGGGCTCTGTGTTAGGCATCGGTAGAGGGAGGGCTCTGTGTTAGGCATCGGTAGAGGGAGGGCTCTGTGTTAGGCATCGGTAGAGGGAGGGCTCTGTGTTAGGCATCGGTAGAGGGAGGGCTCTGTGTTAGGCATCGGTAGAGGGAGGGCTCTGTGTTAGGCATCGGTAGAGGGAGGGCTCTGTGTTAGGCATCGGTAGAGGGAGGGCTCTGTGTTAGGCATCGGTAGAGGGAGGGCTCTGTGTTAGGCATCGGTAGAGGGAGGGCTCTGTGTTAGGCATCGGTAGAGGGAGGGCTCTGTGTTGGGCATCGGTAGAGCTCTGTGTTAGGCATCGGTAGAGGGAGGGCTCTGTGTTAGGCATCAGTAGAGGGAGGGCTCTGTGTTAGGCATCGGTAGAGGGAGGGCTCTGTGTTAGGCATCGGTAGAGGGAGGGTTCTGTGTTAGGCATCGGTAGAGGGAGGGCTCTCTGTTAGGCATCGGTAGAGGGAGGGCTCTGTGTTAGGCATTGCTAGAGTGAGGGTTCTCTGTTAGGCATCGGTAGAGGGAGGGTTCTGTGTTGGGCATCGGTAGAGGGAGGGTTCTGTGTTGGGCATCGGTAGAGGGATGGTTCTGTGTTGGGCATCGGTAGAGGGATGGTTCTGTGTTGGGCATCGGTAGAGGGATGGTTCTGTGTTGGGCATCGGTAGAGGGAGGGTTCTGTGTTGGCCATCGGTAGAGTGAGGGCTCTGTGTTAGGCATCGGTAGAGGGATAGTTCAGTGTTAGCCATCTGTAGAGGGCGGGTTCTGTTAGACATCGGTAATCGATTAATTTTAACGATATTCTACTAGCGGCAATCCCCTGCGCCATTATACCAGGCGCCTCTTTTTCATGAATGCCTGCTTTATGGCTCATGAATAAAACACACATTTTCACAGCTCTACCCCATCTACAAAAGTCAACATCAACAGGAGAAGAGATGCAAGGAAAAAAGTACAAAACCGGCAGCATACCGACACATATAACACCCTCTGATATCCTCTGACTATTAACAATTCCGCACGTACAGTATGAAAGCCATGTAAACACTTAAATAGCACATTTGTCTATACAGATCTATACAAAAAAGGGAGAATTGAGGGGGGATAGAGACACAGGGGAATTTGTTGGTGAACAGGAGCGAATGTCTGCTTACAGAGAGATGTAAGAGGTTGAAGAATACGGTGCTTTATCTGTGGCCCGCTCGAGCCTCAATACCTCTATACTCAGGGGAACCACTGCTGCCTCTACGCTGCGCCCAAGACTGCCTACCCATTAACGCAAGATACTAATTGCTGCAATCAATCTACTGCGTGCATTAGGCTGTATCTAGGCAGGGGACGCCACTGCAATTTTTTAACCCCATGCTGTCTGTGCAGAGACAGAATTATTTTCTAAAAGCTGGGGAAGGTGGCCTCGGTGGACTTCTAGATCGTAAGCTTCTAAAACCAGGGCTAATGTTTCTTGCTTAAAAGTGGACCTGTAACCAAGGATTTACCAACCCTATCAGCACCGGATACACCCTTTCCCAACAGAAATCTTTACCTTTACTCGAATTTGCGTTATCGCGCGAACAATTCGTGTTACCACGCGAACGTGAATTTTTGCATGCGGAAATAATTTTTTTCACACGAAAACCCGTGCTAACAGTAAGCACCGTTTTGTGATTCAAGCCCTATTAGTTAAATTGAAAGTCTTTCTTACATTTTAACTTTATACAGTACTTTTTTTTTAAACTATTTTTCTATAAATGATTTTGGATTGTGGATCGCACCATCTGAATTTCCATTATTTCTTATGGGAAAACTTGCTATAATAGTATTACAAGCATGTTTCCGAACAAATTATTCATGCAAACCAAGGTTCCACTTTAGCATATTTCCCTGTAAATAAGACAGTGGCTCATATGCAATTAGATTTTTCTACTGAGTTTTCGTCTTCTATTTAAAAGAACTTTTCAGCACTCTGCAATTGAACAAGTAGCAAAAAGTAGTTGGAAAAGTACCATCAACATTATTTTGAGTGTTTTCTTGCTTGTTGGTGGTTTAAAAGTTAACTGCGTATGGCCAGGGTCTTGTATTAATTTTTGCTCCAAAAGATGTGCTAGGGCTTATCTTCAGGGGATGTCCTCTATTCCCCCTGCCTTTTCTTCCTCTGCTGGATCCACCTGTCGTCCTCTGTCCCCATGTTCTCTTGTCCCCCTATGGCCTTCGCTGTCCCCTTTTATCTTCCTTCTGGTGAATCCTCCTCTTTGCTGAGCTGTCGCATAACCTACGATGTCCCCGATCTCCCTCCTTCATGCATCTCCAGCGCAGAGTCAGCCTATTGGGGGGGGGGTTTCATTCTGCAACTTGTCTTTATATTGGAGTAGACGGTTTCGCTGGTGGGACCATGCAGTAACGCGACAGCACGGCAAAGAGGAGAATGCACCGGTGAGGGAGACATGGGGAGGTTGGAGGATACGGTACAGCTGCAGACACGTGAGATACCAGGAGGACACGAGTAACAGTAGTACAACATAACACACGTTGCCCCCACTGTAACTGCCGCTAGGGCTGACTTTCGTGGTACAGCTTATAATAATCCAAACATTTGTATAGCGATTTTCTCCTGTCGGACTCAAAGCGTTTAAGAGCTGCAGCCACTGGGACTCCCTCAAGAGGCCACCCTGCAGTGTTAGGAAGTCTTGCCTTGAACTCCTTACTGCATTGGTACTGACCCTAGCCAGGATTCAAACCCTGGTCTCCCATGTCAAAAGGCAGAGCCCTTACCCAGTACACTATTCAGCCACTCGAAATTTCCCCAAGAACTTACATTCATAGGAAGTCTTATTTTTGTGGAGACACACTATTTTGCTTATTGGCTATTTGCTGGTTTGCTGCTCATTCATATTAGTCAGGCAAACATGACGACACCTGGATGTAGAGATATAAAACAGCATCGTATTCGGCTGGTACTACCCGACTTTATGTGTCTTTTCCATCATTCCCTGTTAGACTGTAAAGTCTAGCAAGCAAGATCTTTATACCATCTGTTTCCTGACATGTTCTGTACGGTTAATAATGTATGTATGTTTACTTTATAGCCCACTGTAAGGCATTACAGGATGTGATCGGGTGACATAAATAAAAGATGATGCCAAGCATTAAACATGGGCAGAAGCAGCAGTGTGCTCAGGGCTGAAGGATCGCGTGCAATATGACGCTTGACTCGGTGAACTCTTCCTCTCCCGGATGTCAGGCAGTGGTTGCCTTAAAATATACACATATTTCCCCCTACGACATATGCAGCTCCAGACAGACAACACTACTGAGGGTAGGGAACTCAGACTTTACTAGCTCCGATACTGTATGCACCTTGGGTTTACTGATTGATGGGGAATTCAACTTCAGGAATCAAATTGCAGCTGTTGTGAAACATTCCTTCTTTCATCTAAGGAATATTGCAAAAATTAAGCACCTCATTCCTTCAGAGGATCTTCCAGCCCTAGTCCACGCCTTCATCACATCACGGCTGGACTACTGCAATGCCCTCTATGCAGGCCTTCCAAATAAAGACCTACACTGCCTGCAGCTAGCACAGAATGCTGCCGCAAGACTGTTACCAAGCCAATCCTGCCATTGCCACATAACACCAATCCTTTGCTTACTACACTGGCTACCTATAAAATACAGAATCCTTTTCAAAATTGGCATGTTAACATTCAAATCCCTACACAACCTAGGCCCTGGATACCTGAAGGATTTGTTGCAACTGTGTCAAATCGCCCACAACCTCAAATCAAAAGGATCCAATAACTTGACACCCCCCTTTCCCTTCCACGGTTCAACTAAAAACCTTTGGAGCCAGAGCTTTTAGTCATGCTGTCTCTACCCCGTGGAATGCCTTGCCAAACGTAGTCAAGACAGCTCTAATGCTTCATACACACTTGAGATAAAAGTCTTTGGAAAAGGCAAGATCACAGACCAATTTTACCCCCTTCCATGTAGTATGAGAGCCATACTCTACAGTCTATTCTATGGAGCTGCACTCCCCATCAGATAAAATCTTTGCAGGATGCTGCACACAAAGATGCCCGTACACATTTAAAAGATCATTCTCTGCAAAAGATCTGTTCCTGCAAAAGATCCATTCCTGCAAAATGCATTCATAGTCTATGAGATCTGCAGATCCTCATACACACCTTGTTTAACAGACATTGATCTGCAGATCAGATCCACCAGGATGGATTTTCAGATCTGCAGATGATTGCCAGATATGCAGATGAAGTCTGTTAAACAAGGTGTGTATGGTGATCTGCAGATAATTGTCTGTTAAACAAGGTGTGTATGAGATCTGCAGATGATATATACTATAAATGCATTTTACAGGAACGGATTTTTGCAGGAACAGATCTTTAGCAGATACTGATCTTTTGAATGTGTACAGCATCTGTGTGTGCAGCATCTTGCAAAGATTTCTGTCTGCTGGGGAGTTCAGCTCCATAGAAAAGACTGTGTAGGTGTGGCTCTCATACTACATGGAAGGGGGTAAAATTGGTCTGTGATTTTGCCTTTTCCAAAGACTTTTATCTCATGTGTGTACTTAGCATAACTCTGGAGGTGTTTAAAGGGGTTCTCTTGCATATATAAAAAAACAAAAACTGACACTTACCTGGGGCTTCTATAGGCCCCCTGCAGCTGTGATGTCCCGCGCCGTCCTCCTACGATCTTCCATTCCCCGCCGCCGGCACTGGTCTTATAATTCGTCTAACTAGACAAATAGAAATGCGGCTGCGCGGCATCATCGCGAGCTTACTGCCCAGTACAAAGTTTTCTTGTACTACGGCTGCACAGTCAGCTCCTGATGACAGGAGCGAGCAGACGTGCAGCCGCAGTTCTATTCGTCTAGAGGATGAATGATTAGATGGGTGCCGGCGGCGGGAAACGGAAGATCGCCGGAGCATCGCGGGACAGGACAGCTGCAGGGGGCCGATAGAAGTAAGGTACACTTTTTGTTTTGTTTATATATGCAAGAGAAACCCTTTAAATAAAAACTAAAAAGTCACCTGTTTAGTTTGGCATTTATGACCACATAACTTTTTCCCCTGTACACATCACTATATACTAATCTCTGAGACAAGCGTATGCGCTTTGGATCCTCAGGGAGAAAAGCACTTTAATGATTTGTTGTTGTTGTTGTAATAACTTCCTCAGGACAGGAAGTCAACATGATACTCCAAAAGGGGAAACAGAATGCAGTAAAACCTAAAAAAAAAAAAAAAAAAAAAAAAAAAAAAAAGGCCAACTTCTCTTCTAAAAAGAATATTTTTTTCTAAAATGAAAAATATGTATAAATAGAAGCCATACTGCATCGATTGCCTTCTGTCATTACTCATATTTTACTGGCAAATATTGAACCGTTCCCTCCTCTGTCTCTCACCTTGGCTGCACATGGGACAGATCTAATAAATGATTGATTTACTTATTGAAGGTGCTGAAAAATGGATGGTTTGCAAAGTAATATGAACAGTAGTTCTTCAAGGGCACTTTGCTTTATTAGATCCTACCTGACAACGAACTTTCCAAACAATTCATTTTTCATTGGTAATTATTGTTTCTTAGCGGTCGTGGTGTGGTGAGTGTTATGACAAATGGATTATTTACTATGGAAGAATCCCTTTATAGTAAACGTCAAGGCACCTGGCCAAGTAGTTTACTATATCAGAAGTTTACTTTATAAAGATTGGTTATACATTTTATATTTATACATGTGCATTTTTGAGGCCTAAGGACAGAGTTTACTGTAGCCAGAGGTTTACTATAACGACATTCTACTGCAGTACTATTGACTTGCCAATTATAATGAAATCTCTGGTGCCAGGACTACGCTAGAAAAAGGATAGCAGAATTTATGTATCTCAACATGATCTTCTGTGATTGTTTCATGCTAGGTACACACCATACAATTTTGTATTAGATGGTTCGAGAGTAAATTTCCGACATGACCGATCGTATTTTCGATCGTTTTTCTGATCGATTTCTCATAGAAGTGAATGGAAATAGATAGGTAAAGATAACAGAATCGAATAAATCTACTTGTTTACATTTTTAAACATAAAACTGTGGTATATGTAAAAGTCATATAGTCATAAGTAGGAGGATAGATGCAATTATTTATCTCACCAGTTTATTTTCACTTAACCCTTAGCCGACCGTGTCACGCCTATGGGCGTGGCCGCCGCGGCAGCCCCAGGACCGCCTAACGCCAATCGGCGGGCGTAAAGTCCGGGGGCTCTGTTTTGCAGGAGATTGCGCGCATCTCCTGCTTGGTGGGCGGTTGCCGCTCAGGAGACTGTTAGACGACAAAACTGCGGTCTAATCACTGGTACAGCGCTGCGATCGGCAGCAGCGCTGTACTGGCACAGGCGTGATCGCATTTTTATTTTAAAAAATGACAAATAAAAACAAAACAAACATCTGGGGGGCGATCAGACCCCACCAACAGAAAGCTCTGTTGGTGGGGAGAAAAGGGGGGGGGGAATCACTAGTGTACTGTGTTGTGCAGCCCTGCAGCTTGGCCTTAGCTGCAGTGGCCAATTTCTCAAAAAATGGCCTGGTCTTTAGAGAGGGGCGGTGGGTTGGAGGTTGGTATTGGCATCGTTCACAAGTCAGGAACTCCCTGCATTTGGACTATAAGACGCAGTGACTTCCCCCCCCCCCCCCCCCCCCCCACTTTTGGGAAAGAAAATTGAGTCTTATAGTCCAAAAAAAATACAGTATTTTTCTTGCAAAGTAAAATGAGCCATCAATTATTTTTCTACTATGCAAGTAGTTAATACAGGCACTCCGCCGAAGATATCTCTGATTATGAAACAATAAATCAGCAGCTCAGGTTGCCACATCCACAAGAGGTATCATTACACAGAAATCTTACTCCTCAGCGCTTAGTAAACACAGGAGACCTGCAATCACCCAAAAATCGCTCAAAACGGTGTAAAAAGTGCCCATCACCCTGGGAATAAAATAACAGATCCAATGGTCACTAGTGCTTCAAGCAGGATATCCAATTTATTCACTTTAAAACAGATAAAAAAACAAATACATCGAAGGCCCTTCCAACAGGGACCCCAAGTATAAACCAGAGCAATTTTTTTTATTCTGATTACTAGAGACTTCTGGTTAATGGAGTTCTGGATAATGGGGGTTTTACTGTATTTTGTCTGTAAGTTAAAGTGGATCCGACATAAACTTTTACGCATTGCACAGTTGTGTTCCTTTCATATAGTTTATAGGGCATTCCTCAAGCCAAATACTTTTTTTGTTTTGTTTTGTTTTAATACTCTAATTCCATATAAACTAAACAAGTCTCACCCACAGCTCCATTTGTGCCTTGGCACTCTTACAGCAATGTAGCAAGGGCTTATGGGAGCTCAGTCTGGGCAGGAGGAGGGGGAGGTGTTACTAGCCATAGATTTCAGAAGGCAGAGGGGAGGAGGGAGGAGGAAAGGGGATTAAGCTGAGGGCTGGAGATGCTATCAGCTTGCCTGTGTAATGTGACAAGCAGAACATGGCTGCTGTCGTATCACAGAAATAAATAATCATATACTGTTGAAGCTATCTGCAGCTGGGTTTGCAGTGCAAACGATCTACATTTTAAATAAGATATATAGACAAGTTACTTGTCATAGTTAGTGTTTCATCTCGGGTCCGCTTTAACAACACTCTGTGGGTGGAGTTACAGCTGTTTGACATCATGCTGTTCAGGGGAACAGAGTAATGTCAAATAACTGTAACTCCACCCACACAGCGTTGCTCACCCATCTGGCCTACGTGACCAAACTTACAAGATTCTTAGCCGCTAAAGTATCTCAAAGGTAATATTTGGGCACGTGGCATCCTAAGCCATCAGACGGGATATCTAGATCTGTGTCCAGGTTTTATTTGAACAACTTCGGATAATAAATCTATGAGCCTCAGTGACGAACAGCAGAAAGCTCTATCTGTAAAAGAATCCAAAAAGTATGACTGCCGAGCAATTTACACAAGAGGAACGGCAAGAAGATTTAGTGCGGTCATGTTTGTCCTGCATGTAAGTGATAAAAGTCGTGCTTTTCCCTTATCGAGTGTCTTCTTGCAGGATTTAACGATTATCTCGCTTCTGGTGTCACCTGTAAACCGTATACAGTCTCCCATTAATCTGGCCGTTTGATAAGAGATTTTCTGCTGTATCTGTCATTTGTCGCAGTTTACCGATCTGCAGGCCCTTCGAGGACCGTCCAAAACCTCTTTCCAGAGCTGATAAACAGGGACGCAGCAACGTGAGGCCTACTCTCCAATCACAGCTCCGTACTCCATCACTGCAGGCATATCAGGCATGTTATAAAAGGGAAACGCGGCTGTAGAGTTATGGGGACAGGAAAACGCAGCTTACAGATCGTGTCTGTTACATATGACACTACAGTACACGACAATACATCTTATACCGTGAGCGTGCTATAAATCTGTGAGGCCGGATGCACAGTTTGACGCGGAAAGAAAAAGGAATGGATTGCTAAACTCTGTCTCAATACCTTAGTTTAGGTATGTGTTTTTTTTAATGCATATTGTATGGCGTAAAGCATAATTTGCAATGCATAATAGAAAAAAAAATGGGCCAAATGTGATGCCACTGAAAAAAAATGGATGCGCAATGAATGCAAAATTACAGTTCTGCACGACGCACCCAAACACTCATAAATGTGAAAAGGGCCTGAATCTTCAAAAAAACCCACACCAATGATACTGGCATCATTTTCTGCTGATACTGGCATCATTTTCTCCTGATACTGGCATCATTTTCTCCTGATACTGGCATCACTTTCTCCTGATACTGGCATCATTTTCTCCTGATACTGGCATAATTTTCTCCTCATACTGACATCACTTTCTCCTGATACTGGCATCATTTTCTCCTGCTGCTGGACCTTAAAGTGAGCCAAGCAGCATTTTTAGCCTCCAGGGCATCTCAATAGTACATTAAAAATGTATGCAAACAATATGGCTCATTACTTAAAAAAATCCCTTATAGCTCTTCTTTTTACATTTAAATGTTTGTTAGAAGCGTTTATATACTTTCGATGCCTGCCATCCACAGAAATAGCAGGCAGATAAGGATTGTTGAAATTAGCAGTAGCAATGAACAAAGAAAGGCTTTGATCAGCATGGGGGATGGGGAGATAGGATACTGTGGTTCAAACAGTTTAGTGAAGTCACACTTGATTACCATCACGCCTTCCCCTGGATAAATAAGGGCAGGGGGAATGGGGGAAATGGCAGCCAGTTACTAGAAACCAGGACAAACTGCAGGAAAAAAAACTGCTCAGATCCCTTTAACCACTTCAGGACGACAGGATTACATCCCCTAGTGACCAGGCCATTTTTCACAATACAGGGCTGCGCAGCTTTGTCAGCGTGTGCACAGCCATACAACTAAGCACAAAAAGTAATCTAACCTCATTTTCTTGTCCTTAATAGGACACTCTTTAGGAGGTCTCTGATCGCTGCTGCGATCTTTTCCCTCCCACCCTCCCTAAAACGCCATAGGACGGTGATCGGCTCTTTTCCCCACCTCTCATAAGCATCAGCCTATGAGAGGACAGGCATTGTAAGCCGCTATTAGGGACTGCCGAGTGTCCCCCGTACTGCGCTGCAGGAGATCGCAGTGCTGTACAAACGTAAACAAAGGGGATTTCTTTCCCCTTTGGGTTGAAAACAGTCCGCTAGCTGCTCTGTGAATCGGCAGGTAATGATTGTGCATTCCCTGGTAAACTGCAGCTCCAAGACTTGATGCCAATCGGCGTTAGGCGCTCCTGGGGCTGCCGCCCGGTCATTAGGTAGTTAAATGACACCTGAGCTGAGAGGTAAATGGAGGCTGACATATTTTTTTCCTTTTTTACAATACAGATTGCCTGGCTGTCCTGCTGAACCTCTGTCGCTAATTTGCTAATGCCATTAGCCATGGACCCTGAACAAGCATGCAGATCTCATGTTTCTGACTAAAGACTGACAAGATTACCCACATGCTTGTTTCAGGTGTGTGATCCAGAAACTGCTGATGCCAAAAAGATCAGCAGGACAGCCAGGCACTGGTATTGTTTAAAAGGAAATAAATAGGGCAGCCTCCATATCCCTGTCACTTCAGGTGTCCTTTAACCATTAGCAGCTTCAATAGAGTTATCTCATTTGACATAAGCGCACTGCTTTTGAACAGCAGAACTCATTGTGCTCTAAATTCTTGGAATGCTTTGATCTCTCTCTACTAGCAGAAAATATAGAAACAGATAGACTTCCTCTGTTGTCTCACACTGCCCCCTAGTGACAAGTGGCCATAAATACACATTACAGCAGTACTAATTAGAAACAGGGAATTGTAACAAATAAGCAATGTATAAAATGTGTGAAAATAAATTGGCCTAGATCGCTTGCAAGCCTGTGAATAAATTGGCTGATAAGGTGTTAAAGGGTACCTGCACAGAGAAAATCGTGCGGATTTGCAGCATCCAATCAGCATATCCCGACCCGACCCGTCTTTACTGCAGTGCGACGGGGGTAAATTAAGGTCAACGGGTAATATTTGTCTTAGCTAGAATCTAGAGTCATCGGAATCACAAGACTGGCTGTACAGAGTTATAACCTCATACTTCATATCATCTGTATATCTAGCGGCTTGTTTGGAGCGTCAAGACTTTATGCGCCTTTTCTATCACTCCCTGTTAGTCTGTAAACTAACAAGCGAGATCCTTGCACCATCTGTTTCCTGACATGTGCTGTATGCTTAATAATGTATGCATGTTTATTGTCTGCCCCACCGTAAAGTGTAGCAGAGTACTATGGTGTTAAATAAATAACAGCCTGCACTGATTGAAGCTGAACTGCAGGCAGGCAGGCTAAACACACAGCTGAGATGCATTGTATCTGAATTACCTTTCTTGCCAAACAGCTGCAATTCTGTCCAGCCAGTCCGGTGAGTCAGAAACCTGCAACGGCCAGCAAGGCCCCAGTGTGGAGTCCATGCCCTTGTGCCCCGCTGTGGCTGAGCAATGTAGCATATTTAAAGAAGAACTGTAGCGATAATGCGTACGAGTGAATTCACCGCCGGGAGACTTGGGTGCAGGATACAGCCAATATACGGCTTATCCTGCTGCTGCACAAGTCCTGGCGGCGTTAATTACTATTCCCCCTCCAGGTCCATGTGGATAGTGGGGGAATGATGCAATTCTGCTTCCAGCGATTGCTGGCGGCCAAATTACAGCGTTTTACAAGTAACTTCAGCTCTGTCTTCTGACAGCGCTGACGTTACTCACTGTGCGCCGCTATAGCTGTAATTCCTATTACGGTCTATGGTGGCGCCAGCTGCACTCAAATCTTCTGCGCTCTAATCGACGTGCTCAAGCGAAAATAGCATCATGAATAAAATGACTTATTTACAATATTCATTTATAGATTATTTAGTCAGGGTCTGCCTATTGTAACATCTCCCCTGTCCCTGATTTACATTCTGAAATATTTCACAGGTGGTGACATCTTTAGTTCTGCCAGGTGATCTGTGCAGAATGTTCATTACTGAGAGTTCTAAGCACAGAGGGAAATTCTGCTTGCTTGGCAGTTGGAAAAAAAACATCATTGTTAGAACCTGTTCTAGATCACCTTGCTTCGACACCATTAACTTCTTACAGTTGCGTCTCACAGACTGTGAGATCACTTGACTCTCAACACAGCAAGCAGGAGATAGACTTTCTCAGGCTTCTTCAAGGTTTACGTTATTTATTCAAGAAACAGAAATACAGATAGACACAGTTCATCATATCCTAGCCATGCCAATCTTCATGTTGCGTTACAAGCTTCTTGATTAGACTTCCTGCTGAAGTCAATCAGGTACCTTCTTCCTAACTACGTTATACTAGACTACCTATGTACAGCATACATTATATCAGATTACATGTAGAATGGAAATACTTAGAGGTTCCAGTCAGCCTTTAGATCTAGTGGGAAAGTCAGAAGCAGAGTGAGCTCTGAGCGCCCACCTAGGTTTTTAATACCGACTAGGAAAGAGTTAAACGTGACATATTTGCCATCCCCTAGACCAGACTATTGGAAGAACCTCATCGTGGTGTCATAATACCCACCCACTCGATTAATATTTAATGTCACCTTTCCTTTACTTACTGGAATGTGGATATTTAGTAAATATGGCTGATGTTTATTGTTCCAGTGGCGTACAAGCTGAGGTCAGTGAGACCTGCGGCCTTGTCCATAGAACAGCTTCTTGGTATGTTCTAGTTCTGCTGACAGAACTTCAGATTTTCTCTCTAAGAGAAAATCCCTTAACCTCCTTGGCGGTAATCCCGAGCTGAGCTCGGGGTATGCCGCCGGAGGTCGCCGCTCAGGCCCTGCTGGGCCGATTTGAATTCTGTAAAAAGCAGCACACGCAGCCGGCACTTTGCCAGCCGCGTGTGCTGCCCGATCGCCGCCGCTCCGCGGCGATCCGCCGCGTGCAGCGGCGAAAGAGGGTCCCCCCAGCCGCCCGAGCCCAGCGCAGCCGGAACAAACAGTTCCGGCCGGCGCTAGGGGCTGGATCGGGCGGCTCTGACGTCAGGACGTCGACTGACGTCCATGACGTCACTCCGCTCGTCGCCATGGCGATGAGGAAAGCGAAACAAGATAGGCCGCTCATTGCGGCCTATCTTGTTACTTTCGATTGCCGGAGGCGATCGAAAGTACGCTTCCGGAGCGCCCTCTAGTGGGCTTTCATGCAGCCAACTTTCAGTTGGCTGCATGAAATATTTTTTTTTTTATTAAAAAAAAACCACATTGCAGCCTCCCTGGCAAAATAATTAAACCGCCAGGGAGGTTAAAGGGCAAGTCTGCACCCCAAGCCTTTTTGACTAACTCAGTCCAAATAACTGAGGCCTACTTAAATTATAACAATCATTTCCCACAATGCAACAAGGTTCACAGACGGGAAACTGTCAGGACCATGGTCATGACATCACACTGTGGGAGGGGTTTCACCACAATATCCGCCATACAGAGCCCCCTGATGATCCGTTTGAGAAAAGGAAAATATTTCTCATGAGAAAGGGGGTATCAGCTACTGATTGGGATGAAGTTAAATCCTTGGTCAAAGTTTCTCTTTAAACTCCACCCCCCAGCCTGATTGGACCGCACAGGTGAACAGCCAATGGATGAACATATTTTGCTTATCTAAACAAAGTCACAGTGTTAACAGATAACACAGTAGAGACGGACTGGCTCACTGCACAGCCCTCCCCCTTCCAGTCTTCGTGCGTATCTGTGCAAAGATAAAAAGGAAGACAACACCAAAACAAAATCAGGTACTTTACACAAAAGCAGAGCTAGTGCTGACTAATTCAGCACTGCCTTGTAAGTCTTCCAGGCCAATGCTGCCATTTTTCATACAGTAGGATATCTGCAACGTCTTCCTATCTCTGGTGTCTATTGCTCATGTCAGAGAGTGAGCCACTTCTATTTTACCACTTTCGGGGGTACTACCTCTCCACACCTATAATCAAGCAACCAGAGTGATGGGAAACGGCCTTCACAGGTTGAATTAGTACCCACCACCCACCTCTACTCCCATGATGTGGCACGGTGTTGTCTGCCCAACATTTAGCCAATCTACTATGCAATACTGTTTGTATCTTTTGCTGGATGCCCACTACTTTTTCCTTTGCATTACATATACTGCTTTCTTTGCCGCTATCGCTGGTGCACACCGGGGAGGACTAAACAGCATGGACAGAGCCCACACACCAGGGGCATTGCTAGTCCCAAAAATCAGTGGCACATGCCCTGGATCTATTCTGAGGTGCCCGGATGTCCCCCAGGCAGAGTCAGCTGTGGTGCCTCAATGGTGGGCATACTGGGAGCTGTAATGAATCAGTCTCGGGGTATGCTGGGTACTGTGGTGCCTCTATGTGGGGAGCTGTGGAGTATCTATGGGAGTATGCTGGGAATTGTGGTGCTTCAATGAGAGGCCCATGGGAGCATAGGAGGGGATCCATAAAAAGGTCAGGGAGTTCTATGGAGGAACTGCCAGATAACCTGGCAGCAGACCAGCTGACCAGCCAGCACAGAAGCCAGGTAACTCTGCCTAGCTACGTTTAAGTGACACTGCTTATTTATGTGGCTATGTATATGTTTTGTTCTTTTTATTTATGGGGAGGAGGCTTCATCCATCCTTTTTCTGGGCAGGCCTACTTAGACTGCTGTTGAAGAGAAACTCCGACCAAGAATTTAACTTTATCCCACTCAGAAGCGGATACCCCCTTTTACATGAGAAATCTATTCCTTTTCACAAACAGGCCATCAGGGGGCGCTGTATGGCTGATCTTGTGGTGAAACACCTCCCACATGAAACAAGAAAAGTACGTACTTTGGCAGCTTCCTGTCTGTAAACCTTGTTGCATTGTGGGAAATAGCTGTTTACAGCTGTTTCCAACTGCCAAAAAAGCATGCAGCAGCTACATCACCTGCCAGCAGTAAAAATGTCACCATGTAATAAATGTCAGAATGTAGATCAGGGATTTAAAAGATTTTACAACGGGCAAACACTGACTAAATCATTTATACATAATTATTGTAAAAATGAAGCACTTTTTTATTACATTATTTTCACTAGAGTTCCTCTTTAAGTTCACGTAAATTTGCCTCCACCCATGACCACACCCACATTCTGATGCATGACCACACCCATTTTCCAATTACAGTGCCCAAAAGTTCCCCAGTATCTCTTAGGTTCCTAGCAACACCCCTGCCACACATGGCGTGACTGTGCCGCTTGCTTTTCCTCCACTTCTTTTCGCTGCACATTATTTGCATATTCAGCAGTGCTGCATTATGGGAGATGTTTCTTGCTCACATAAAACGGCATGATTGCAAATACCTTCTGCTTGAAGAAGGCAAACCTATATCTATAAAAATGAGTGGCGAATGTGGCAGATCGGGGAAGTCAGCGAGGGTTATAGACGGGTCCTTCAGACTCCACCCCTGGATTTCCCACCATCCTTCTCCATCCTCTGAAAGGTTCCTTGGTCATTTTATGGGAAAGCGATAACCTTTCCACACTAGAATAGCTAAAGGGCACTTTTAATGGGATGTGTTTGAAGTCAATGAGCGTGAACTACAAATAGCCTACAACCAGATGCTTGCCGTACAGAGCGGGGAAACTGCAGGTCAACAAATGAACTGCATGTAAGGGTGCCAAAAGGTTCACAAGAATGCTACAGTTTTTAACAAAATGATCCTATTTTCCATATAATCTTTTCTTTCAATCGGAACGATCTTCTGCAATGTGAAACTGAACTCAGAACTTCCTCTCTGCTCTAGAGCTGACCATACTTCACTTGATGTATCCATATTGACCATTAACCTTCCTGGCGGTAGCCCCGGCGTAAGTCGTGCTGGAGGATTTCTCAGGCCCTGCTGGGCCGATTTGCATAATTTTTCTTTGCAACACGCAGCTAGCACTTTGCACTCCGATCGCCGCCGCTCTGCGCCGATTAGCAGCCGCTCGCCGCCGCCCCCCCCCCCAGATCCCGTGCGCTGCCTGGCCAATTAGTGCCAGGCAGCACTGAGGGGTGGATCGGGACTCCCAATGACATCACGACGTCAGTGACGTCCTCCCGCCCGTTGCTATGGCAACGGGCGAAGCCCTCCAGGAAATGCCATTCTTTGAACGGGATTTCCTGATCGCAGATCGCTGCTGACGATCGAAGCGGGTGGGGGAGGGTTAAATAGATCCCCTGTACACATTTACCAAGATAATTTCTTTAAAGCGGACCTGAACTCAGAACTTCCTCTCTGCTCTAAAAGATAAGCAACAGCATAATAACCTTTACAGAAAGACATTTCTTTGTAACAGCTGGTGGGAGAGGGCCACTAGACACCAGGGAACTGTATATGGGAGGGAGGGGGGCACTAGACACCAGGAAACTGTATAGGGGAGGGAGGGGGGCACTAGACACCAGGGAACTGTATAGGGGAGGGAGGAACACTAAACACCAGGGAACTGTATATGGGAGGAAGGAGGCCACTAGACACCAGGGAACTGTATAGGGGAGTGAGGGAGACCATTAGACACCAGGGAACTTTAACCACTTCACCCCAAAGACAATTTTACCCTAACGGACAAGAGCGATTTTCACCTTTCAGTGCTCATCCCTTTAATTTGCCAAAAGCTTAATCACTACTTATCACAATGAAATGATCTGTATCTTGTTTTTTTTTCACCACCAATTGGGCTTTTTGGGGCTGATATTTGTTTTCAGTAATTACTTTATTTTCAATGCGTTTTAAAGGGAAAAACAAGGAAAAAATTAAAAAATACACTATTTCTCCAATTTTATCCCCTATAGTTTTAATAGAAACACTGCTACTGTACATAAAACCCACACATTTTATCTGCCTATCTGTCCTGGTTATCACAAGATCTTAATTATGTCCCTAGTACAAAGTATGGTGACAATATAGTATTTGGAAACAAAGGTCTTTTTTTTTGTTGGGGTTTTTTTTTCCACTATTTTCACGTGCACGTGTACGGGAATGCAGATGCACGCGCACAGCAGCAGTAACACTGTCTGACTTATAAAAACGTCCTGGAGCCATTAAGAGGCTCTAACAGGACGTTTTTATAAGTCTAGATAAAACAGAGAAACCGAGAGCCCAATATAGTGTAGTATGTATTGGATCAGGGAGAATTAATTAAGACAGGAGTACACAGTACAGTCTCAAGGTCACGAATAGCGCCTCTGTGGAGGCAGAGGCGCTATTCGTGACCTTGAGACTGTACTGTGTACTCCTGTCTGTTTGTTGCCTGAGGAAGCGGGAATATACCCGTGAAACGCGTTGCGGTTCTGTTCATGGAGTATGTGAATAAATTGTCTTTATCTTAAGCGACAGCATCGAGTCTATTTCTGAGTGGCCGGTCCACCGCCGCCACCCGAATATTTTAAACATTTTAGCATATTTTATCCTTTTGGCGCCTCTGTACATCTACTTGTTTTTATAAGTCTGCTTGTCATTAAGTGGTTAAAAGGGAGATAGATAGGCACTGGGCATTGAGGTTGGCCAGCGACTTGACACCTCTAATATAGGATAATTCTATATGGAGAAATCCGTTTAGGAATGTGACTGAACTGGAGTGTACAATAGGAGCAATGACATGCAGTTTAGATCTCTTGGGAGGGCAGGTTTCTCCTGTTTTGGGGGGGATAACGTTGGTGCAGCACCGGATTGTAGTACATTTTACAGAAGCCACAAGAGTCGGCTGTTTATAATTGGATTTGCTTACATTAGGAGGAGGAACAGAAAAGGACTCTAAGTGCGGATCGGTGTTCTATAAATTCATGCTAGGTCAATACAAAGCAGTCTCTGGAGGCGCGTTTATCATTAGGACTTTGCAGAGTCCGCAAGGTCAGCTCGTGCTACTGAGAGTAACAGAATGCTCCATCTTCACATATTAAAGGGACTTTCTAAAGCAAAAGATAAGACAGAGTTTGCATTTATGTAAACAAGGCAGTCAAACTCTGGGTTGGGAGGTCTTAAAAATACGATGTTCTCAGTTATCGTACAGCAGGACAATTTTACAGGGGCGGCACTGATGGGCCGCAATGCAGGCTTTATGAGAAACGTACACTTTAAGAACCACTATCGGGAAAATCCTAAAATTGAACATTCATGTAAACACATTCAAATGCGAAATACCGTATATTCTGGCGTATAAGACGACTGGGCATATAAGACGACCCCCCCCCAACTTTTCCAGTCAAAATACAGAGTTTGGGATATACTCACCTTATAAGACTTCCCCTCTTCCAACGCACCCCCCCTCCCCCCAAAAAAAACATCATATATACTGGTGCTGTACTGTATGTGGTACCCAGTATTATTATTTTTTATTTATATAGCGCCAACATATTCCGCAGTACATAGGCGATTGACTGGTTGGATTGGTCAACTCTCCCTCTCCCTAAGCAAATTGGTCAGCTCAGCGGTATGGAAGAATAGATCGCTCTGTACCCATAAAACACGCCTCTTTCACCCTTCTGGCCCCGCCCTTGTATCCAATTTACCTCCTTCTCTGCCTCTCAGATCTCGCACATGTGCGCCTGCGCCGCTTCACTACAGTCCTCAGCAGCGAGATCTGAGAGGCGGTAACAGGATAGGGCGGGCCAGACGCTCTCCTCCTTCCATATCCTGGGCGTTCCAGACCTTGCAGTATGAGCGGTAAGCTACCCCCCAGCATTTGCGTCAATCGCAAAATCTCCAGCACCCAGTAATTAAATATCAGCATGTCGCATACGCGCATCACTCGACATCAATGACTTCATAAGATTTTCAAGGGTTAATAAGTAATCTTATACGCCAGAATATGCAGTACATTTCTTCCAGGGTAAAAATGAGCCTTAAAATACAGTTTTCCTACGTTGCTGTCACACGTTCCGCAGTCCTGGCTGCTTCGTCGGAGATCATCTGACGAAGCAGCTAGGACTGCCGAACGCACGAGAATTAGATCAAAACATTGCTAAGTGAGAAGTTAAAAGATAGGTTGATATTCGCTATATGGGGTATGTGTGTATACAAAGAGGGAGATACTGCTTGCTTGGCATTTGGCAACAGCTGTTATCTCCCACAATGCAATGATTTTCAAGGACAGGAAACGGTCATGGCCCTGGCACCACACTGTGGGAGAAGTATATCTGCCACACAGCCATGCCTCATGATCTATTAGCTAAAGATTTCTCAAGGGAAAGGGGGTATCATCTACAAACTGGAATGAAGATTAATTTTTCATTTAATTTCCTCTTTAAAGGACACCTGAAGTGAGAGGTATATGGAGGCTGCCATATTTATTTCCTTTAAAGCAATACCAATTGCCTGGCTGTCCTGCTGATCCTCTGCTTCTAATACTTTTAGCCACAGCCCCTGAACAAGCATGCAGCAGATCAGGTGTTTCTGACATTGTCAGATCTGATCAGATTCTGACACTCCTGCAGCCAAACTGATCAGCAGGGCTGCCAGGTAACTGGTATTGCGTAAAAGAAAATAAATATGGCAGCTACCATTTCCCGCTCACTTTAGTTGTCCTAAAGAGAAAACATAACCAAGAATTTAACTTCATCCACATCAGTAGCCGACACCCCCTTAACCATGAGTACGTTTTTCCTTTTCACAAACGCATCACCAGGGGGCTCTGTATGGCTGATATTGTGGTGAAACCCCTCCCACAGTGTGATGTCAGCACCTAGGTCCTGACAGTTTTCTGTCTATGAACCTCGCAGCATTGTGGGAAATAGCAGTTAACAGTTGTTTCCAACAGCCAAAAAAGCAAGCAGCACTGACATCACCTGCCAGCAGTAAAAATGTCACCATGTGATAAATGTCAGAATGTAAATCAGGGAGAGGAAAGATTTTACAACGTGCAAACACTGGCTAAACCATTTATACATAATTATTGTAAACATGAAGCACTTTTTTAATACATTATTTTTACTGGAGTTTGTCTAAGGGTGGTAGAATTATAAAACCGATATAATGAAGACATTTCCTGTGACCTCAGTGTGTGTGCGTTGTGAATGTGCGTCTCATCTCATCAATACTGTGCGCACCCAAACCGAATCAATACATTGAGGCAAATACCGGTCTCTTCCCTTAATGATGATCCATTTATTTTCCAACAAATTAACAGGACAAGCTGTGACTGAACCAGTTATTGCTCCCCTGAGGATCCCGGTGTCTTGTCTTATTGGTGCAGCTCATTCCATTACACACTGTCATCCATTGCAGGAATGGAGAGACCTTGTGAATGGGAGCAGCTTAATTCAAACAGTGAAAACTAAAGTCTACCTACAGTTATTATATGGGGATGGAGGAGGCCCCCCCATTGAAAAGGATGTTTGTTTAAAGAAACACTGAAGTCTCACAAAACCCCACTTTTTATTTCTGATTGCTCTACAGTATTAATGTGCCACCTAAAACGCTGCATACCCGCGGCTGAATACTCACTATAACCCCCCGAAATCCCTGGGCAAAAATTCACGACTTTCTGGGTTGTGGATTTTGCTGCCCTAAGGAGGCAGAGCTTTGGGCTGTTGCTCTGCCTCTACTCACGTCCATCAGCGCTGATCGCCGCCTCTCCCCCGCCCCTCTCAGTGAAAGAAGACTGAGAGGGACGGAGAGAGGCGGTGATCAGCGCTGATGGACGTGAGTAGAGGCAGAGCTACAGCCCAAAGCTCTGCCTCTACTAGGAAGCGCTGCCCAAATATCCCTCGGGGGATTTCCGGGGGTTATAGTGAGTATAGTGAGTATTGAGTCGCGGGTATGTGGCAGGTATGTGGCGGTTTAGGTGGCACATTAATACTTAACAGCAATCTGAAATCAAAAGTGGGTTTTTCTGAGACTTCAGAGTCTCTTTAAATAAGTAGCAGTTCATATAAAAGAGGTAGAAAAAATTTAAAAGAATACATACGTTATTTTATTAAACACCTTAAAAAGACAACGCATTTCATGGGTCTTTACAACTCACACTGGTAAGTACCTCTGCATTGTACAAACATACATCTGGTCAGGGCCGGATTTACCATAAGGCACTGTCGGCACATGCCTACAGGCGCCTGATGATAGTAAGGCGGCTCACTCACACTTTCCCTATGCAGAGTCCTAATGAGAGTGTAAATGAGAGGTTACTCACCCTGCTCTCAGCGTTCCACTGACAAGATCTCCCCTCAGTCAGGGGCACCTCTAGCTACCTAAAACTAAGGATACCTGTAGTTACTTAAAGAGAACCCGAGGTGGGGTTCTGACAATGCTATCCACATACAGAGGCTGGGTCTGCTTATAGTGCACAGCCTCTGTTGCTATCCAGATCCCCCTTAAGTTCCCCCTGCGCTCTGCAATCCCCCATAAATCATGTGCCTATAGGCCCCTGTGAGCTAAATCCAGGCCTGCATCTGGTGCAGCTACCTCTACATTATATGGGGCTCCAGTGCTCTTTTTTGTGTTTTTCTAGACGGGCCTTCAGACTACTCCATACATTCTCCTTACTACCCACAGCTTGTAACTATTCACACGCCTGAATGTTAAAGACATTGGGAATCTAGATTAAAAAAAAAAAGCCAGATACTTACCTAAGAAGAGGTCCTAATGAGCCTTCCCTCTCCTCTGCCGATGCCCTCGGTGCAGCTGTAGATTCCTCGTTTGAATCCCCTGCCGCGAGGGACTTTGGAAGTCTTCGGGAGCAGAGTCCTCCCAAAGACAGGTGGCTTCTTACTGCGCACGTGCGAGTGTGAGATAGAAGGTGCTTGCGCCTGCACAGTATGGAGTGGCCTGTTTTCAGCAGCACTTGGGCTCCCGAAGACTTCTGAAGCCTCTCTTCGGCAGCGGAGACAGCCGCATTTCATCAAATTGGTCGAATGCTGCTACAGGAGATCCTGCGCTGAAACTGACACTAGGAGAGGAGACGGAAGGTTCTATAGGACCCAGAGCTTTCCCTCTCAAATACCGTATCTAGCTTTTTTTTTTTATCTCGATTCCCAATGACTATAATGCTGGCAATACACCATACAATTTTCTGTTAAGGGGCCCACGCACCTAACGATTTTCGCGCCGATATACAGCAGATTCGATCACTGTTATCGAATCTGCTGTTAAATTGTTGCGCAAACGTTGCCAGAAAACAATCGTTCCCATCGATCCGTCCATGAGGAAAATTTTGCTCGATCGCCGGCGGGTCGGAGTACGTTGATAGTGGCGTTCGAATGCCCAACGACCGACACTAGCTGCAATCCATTACCTGCTCAGGCCGGCGCGACTCCCCCGGTCTCCGCTGTCTTCTTCTCCGCGCTGGGCTCCGGCTGGCTTGGCTTCACTGAACTTCCTGTCCCGGCAGGAAGTTTAAACAGTAGAGCGCCCTCTACTGTCTAAACTTCCCCCAGCAGGAAGTTCAGTGAAGCCAGCCGGACCCAGCGACCAGCGCGGAGAAGAAGACAGCGGAGACCGGGGGAGTCGCGCCGGCCGGATCAGGTAATGTATGCAGGGGGGGCGTTAGCTTCACAGATTGTGATTGGTTTCATGCTGAACTCAATTCACAATCTGTTTGCAGTAAAGGCAGTCATACAATCCCTCTCTAGTCAGATTCGATCAGAGAGGGATCTATCTGTTGGTCGAATCTGATGGCAAATCGACCAGTGTATGGCTACCTTTAGATTCTTCTGTAGATTTTTCTGTTATGGTGCGTACACATGCACTACTATAAAGCTGGCCATACACTGGCCCAAATTGCCGCCGTTCAACAGCAGATTCGATCACTGGGATCGAATCTGCTGCCAATCGTTCGCGCTAATTGCACCCACCGATCCAAATTTCCTCCCGAAATCGGATCGGTCCGTCGGTTGCGCCGTGCGGGAAATTACCCTCGATCGCCCGCGGGTAGGGAGCGCGTCGCTAGTGGCGGCCGATCCGATACAGGTATACATTACATGAAGCTGGCTCCAGGAGCAGCTCAACAGATTGTGATCGGTTTCAGGCTGAAATCGATTCACAATCTGTTTGCAGTAAAGGCAGCCATACGATCCCTCTCTGATCAGATTCGATCAGATAGGGATCTGTCAGTTGGTCGATCTAATGGCAAATCGACCAGTGTATGGCTACCTTAAGGAACAACGGGTCCGTCGGACCCTCCCGCTGGGCAGATGTTCCAGAGATAGTAGAGCGTGTGTGCAGTCTGTCTGCTCAGCGGATCGCTCAGAAACAGCCTTATCAGTCTGCAGACAGACTGCACACACGCTCTACTATCTCTGGAACATCCGCCCAGCGGGAGGGTCCGACGGACCCGTTGTTCCTTAACGTAGTTTGCGCAACGATTTCACAGCAGATTCAATCACATTGATCGAATCTGCTGTATATTAACAGAAAATCTAACAGAAAATTGTATGGTGTATTCCCAGCATTAGTCCAGATTCAGGCCTGTATACACAGCCACTCGAAAGAAGGGGGGCCAACAAAAGTGATAAGTTTCTGACTATAGTGGCAGATTTAAATACCCCGATCCATGATAGATAGGTATAGACACCAGATCATTACCATTTGCCTTGAATAGTTATAGGTAAAAATAAAAAGGCTAAATAGCTTCAGCTGCTTGCAAGTCTACTTCTAACTCTGGTCATATCTTCTCTTCATTCCTATATGTTCCAGCCTTCTTCCCCCATCATGACCATTAATTACCAGTATTATGTATTAATATGGCACTGACACCTGCAGCACTTTACAGAATACATAGTCATGTCACTGACTGTCCTCAGAGGAGCTCACACTCTAATCCTACCATAGTCCTAGTCTAATGTCCTACCATATTATTATTATTTACTTATATAGCACTGACATCTTCTGCAGCACATTACAGAGTACATAGTCATGTCACTGACTGTCCTCAGAGGAGCTCACACTCTAATCCTACCATAGTCCTAGTCTAATGTCCTACCATATTATTATTATTTACTTATATAGCACTGACATCTTCTGCAGCACATTACAGAGTACATAGTCATGTCACTGACTGTCCTCAGAGGAGCTCACACTCTAATCCTACCATAGTCCTAGTCTAATGTCCTACCATATTATTATTATTATGTATTTATATAGCCCTGATATCTCCTGCAGCACTTTACAGAGTACATAGACATGTCACTGACTGCCCTCAGGAGGAGCTCACAATCTAATCCTACCATAGCCATAGTCTAATGTCCTACCATATTACTATTATGTATTTCTATAGCACTGACATCTCCTGCAGCACATTACAGAGTACATAGTCATGTCACTGACTGTCCTCAGAGGAGCTCACAATCTAATCCCACCATAGTCATAGTCTAATGTCCCACCATATTATTAGTATGTATTTATATAGCACTGACATCTTCTGCAGCACATTATAGAGTACATAGTCATGTCACTGACTGTCCTCAGAGGAGCTCACACTCTAATCCTACCATAGTCCTAGTGTAATGTCCTACCATATTATTATTATTATGTATTTATATAGCACTGACATCTTCTGCAGCACATTATAGAGTACATAGTCATATCACAGACTGTCCTCAGAGGAGTATATAATCAGTGGCATAGCTAGGAAGCAGTGGGCCCCAGTGCAAGTTTTAGATTGGGCCCCCCAAGCATGCTATATATAACAATAAATATGATGCAACAAAACCAATCAAGGACAACCACAGAGTCAGAGATGTAAGAAGGGGATAGGGGACAGTGTGTCAATGATCACTACTATTCAAATCATGTATAAAAGTGAATATTATCAGCACAGGACCAATAAAAAGCTAATGCTGTGGTTGAGTGTGTGCCCCACGGGGCCCCTCTAGCCCAAGGGCCCCGATGCGGTCGCTACCTCTGCACCCCCTATTGCTACGCCACTGTATATAATATAAACCTACTATAGTCATAGTCTGATCTCCTATCATATGTATTTATAGAGCACTGGCTTTTTTTTTTTGCAATATTGTACAGACTACATAGTCATGTAATCCTACCATAGCCACAGTCTAATATCCTACCATATTATTATTATGTATTTATATAGCACTGACATCCTCAGTGGCATGACTATGTACTCTGTAATGTGCTGCAGACGATGTCAGTGCTATATTAATACATAATGATGTGGTAGGACATTACTGTATGACTATGGTAGGATTAGATCATGAGCTCCTCTGAGGACAGTCAGTGGCATGACTATGTACACTGTAAAGTGCTGCAGAGTGTCCTCAGAGGAGCTTACAATCTAATCCTACCATAGTCCTAGTCTAATGTCCTCCCATATTATTATTATTATGTATTTATATAGCAGTGACATCTTCTGCAGCACTTTACAGAGTACATAGACATGTCACTGACTGCCCTCAGAGGGGCTCACACTCTAATCCCTGCCATAGTCATAGTCTAATGTCCTACCATATTATTATTATGTATTTATATAGCACTGACATCTTCTGCAGCACTTTGCAGAGTACACAGTATGACACCGCACCACCCATAAAGGCATTTCTGTACTCTAATATTTCTTCAGAAATTCCGCCGGCAGCCAGAACATGCTCTGCACATCCATCTGCTCTCCCGATTCTGTACCTTGCTTTAGAGGCAACAGATTAACCTCTTGTTGACAGCTAACTGTGCTGCGACATGCTGCAATCAATATCTCATGAAGAGCTCAGGCCATTCACTGCAAGTATCTTTTTCTGAGCAGAACAAAAATGCCATCTGCAGGGTAACGGTGTCCTTGTTATTGTTAGTGATTTATATAGCGCCATCCTCTCCGGTTGCTCAGTGCAAGGAAGCTACAAACACGGGCAGACAATACGAAAACACTAACCTGTAAATACCGTGACCAGGGGAAAATCAATCAGAGCTGTGATCTGGAGCAGAGCAAAATCCCTGCAGGAGGAACAGTGAGCAGCGGGAGTTCTGCACACCATCAGAGCAAGCCTACCGTGCTTTCCCGAAAATAAGGCCTACCACAAAAATAAGGCCTAGCATCGTTATTCAGGATTGTTGGGGATATTCAAAATAAAGGCCCGTGTACTCGCCACATGATTTTCCGGATGACCAACTTTTTTTGAATGACGAGCAGTCGCTTCTGCGATATCGTGACATTGGTACAGGTGCGCAATCCCAGGAACGACGTCTAGCAATGCACCCCTACAACGACCATCATGGCGGTTAAAATCAATAATCATAGTGATAGATTTCAAAGCCAGTTAGCAGCTATTGTACTACCCAGAAACCACCAGCTTACTCAAAATCCCTTGCAGGACTTCAAATCTGCAATTGGCTAATTGCAAATAGATTTTGAAATCGCAAACACTAAAATAAATTTTGAAACAAACAAGAAACGAGCATGCATAATTGAAGCAATTAATACTGCTAATTACACCAGTGTTGGTATGAGTAGGGGGAATAGCTCATAGACCTGAGGCAATACCTGGAAACAACAAAAGAAAAAAAGCAGCCCTTTTGAAATCAAACTATAGAACACTATTTGAGAAAAATGGTCGAAAGGCCAAAAGTAAATGCGAAAAAAAGTCTTTATTGATGCCAGCTACAAAAATATTTAATAGTTAAAATTTTTGTAGCTGGCATCAATATAGACTTTTTTTGTATTTACTTTTGGCCTTTCTGCCAATTATTTTTCTCAAATAGTGTTATAGAGTTTGATTTCAAAAGGGCCGCTTTTTTTCTTTTGTTGTTTGCACTAAAATAAAATCGCTTAAAAAAAAAAAAAACAGCCAGCACTTGCAGCTAAAATCTCTTTAGAAAGCGCTAGCAAAAATGCTGAGCAATTTGGAGTGCGGTCAGCGATCTGTAGTGGGCCTCAGGCCCCTTTTAAATCAGAGAGGATTTTGGCCGTTTTGACGCCACGTCCATTGTGTGCGTTTAAAGTACATAGACTTTCATTTTACATCACATCTAAAGCTGCGTTTTTTGTGCTTTGCGGTTCAACGTTCCCTGGAGCTTTAATCACGCGACGTTTGCATTACAATGAAAGTCCATGTAAAGCGCAAGTTCCGAGAAGTTATCATGTATTTTTTAAATGTTTTAAACGCACCCACTCTCAGGAAAATGTAGGTGATTTTAATATCTTTTGATTTTCAACTATGTGCTATGATGGATTAAAAAACACAATACACCACAACGCATATAAAATGCATACATCAAAACGTATGCGTTGATCCGTCACCAGCGCCATTTCAGATGTGAGCCCCCTAGGGTTTATAAAAGAGACTTCAGGCAGCTACGGTATACATTTAAAAACAAAAAATGTATTGGCAATAGAATTGAAGCAGGACTGATAGGGGAAACCAAAGAATGCAGCCACCCCTAAAGGAATCACACTCAAAAGACAATACAAGGCTCAAAACAATAAGGGTTATACAATACAGTAACACTTGTAAAGCACTTTTCTCCCATACAATGATCATAGATACAGTATGTCTCAGATCAATACAGGGTTGCAGGCTGGACTGTTCATAAATGCCAGAATAAACAGACGGCTTTTCAGTTTGGACTTAAATGCTTCCAGGGATGAAGATGACCTGATTGGGTGTGGCAGGGAGTTCCAAAGTGTAGGGGCAGCATGACAGAAGACCGTCTCCAAAGGTTTTGAGGTGGACTCTGGGGGCGACCAAGTTATTAGAACCTTTTGCTCTAAGATTGTAGGAGGTGTGACACCGTTGCAACAAGTCCTTCAGGTATACGGGGCCCAGATTGTACAAGGATTTGAATGTTAATAAGCCAATCTTAACCACTCTGCGACCGCTTAACGCTGATTGGTGGACGCAGAGTGGCTCCCCCTGGACCACCTAATGCCGATTGGTGTCAAGTCCTGGGGGAGGAGATTACGGGGATTGTGCATTTCCCCCTCTGCTTTAGTTACAACGCTCCGCTCAGTAAACAGCCTGCTAGCCCGCGATCTATGCGCAGCGCTGTAAAGGGACAGCTTGGTGACAAAGCTGTCCCCTCGAGTCGCCCACAATGTGATCCCCATAAACAGCTAAGAGAAAAGTGTCCAAACATAAACAGAACCAAGCCACCCAGAATAATATTCAAAAGTACAAATCTTTATTGAATACAGGGACAGACAATATTAAAACCAATATTAAAATTCACCATAGGTGAAACACGGCGGTATAATTATGTCAAGAGATAATTCGTAAATACAAAATAGATTGTCCTCACAACAATTCCCCCCCCCCAAAAAAAAAATATATTATACAGACCATAAATGTAGGACTTCCAAAATATAACGGTATCATATCAAGACTAATAGATCAAAAAGGTGCACTGAATTGGAAAAAAAAATTGCCTGGTCAGAAAAAAATTAATATAACACCCTGTGTTATTTTCAGGGAAACTCGATAGTACCAGGTACCGTACATTCCAGAGAGAGTTCTACTTAAAGGAATACTATCGATACCCAAGTGTTCTAAAATGACAGTGTGCAAATAATGTCTAAGTAGCTGTGTAAACATTTTCCTACTTTTCATGATAAATAGAGGCAAAAGCTGTAATTTATTGAGGGTCGGATTTAGCTATATTGGGACAAATCAATTGCAGAAGGGGTGTCTGCCTCAATGCACAGCCAGAGTTGCATATCAGACTACAGAAAGCAAATATCAAACATATCAAACTCTGAAAGCAAAAACAGTATGAAAAGCTGTGAGAATTAGTTACATTTCCTCTGCTCTCTTCAGACAGGTCAGTCAGAAACACAGGACACTGAAGCTGCAGCTGTTGGGAGCCCTCTTCTCTCTGTCACACACAGAGCTACACATAGAGTTACCTGATCAAGTGTGAGGGGAATTTCCCCTCTCCTCATGGCTCAGTCAGCGTCCAGTTTTGGTGTCAGTAAAGTTTGAAAGTATTTTTCTAACAGTAAACAAAGAGGTTGCTACTAAAATGTATACACCAGTACTTAGCAGCACTTCCCAAACAATTCCTGTGTCAATTGAAAAAAATATGTGACTTGATAGTATACCTTTAAACCCAAGTAGAACTGAAGCTACAGTGTGGGGAACAAGCTGCTTCTCATTGGTCTGTAGCTGTGTAAAAAGCTGGTCAGTGCGATGCAAATAATTCAAAGTTGATGCAAATTGTATGCATGAAAACAAAGCATTTCCAAGCTACACAGATTTGCATACGATTAGCATAAAATAAACCTGAACTCAGAACTATTAGTGCCTAATTAAAACTACCACTACTTTTGAGGGACAAAGTGCTTTTAACCTTTTAGCAGCCACATAAAGTAAAATTATGTGGCCACAGGGCCAAATGTTTTCTGCCGCTGGGGGTGTGTCTTCCCCAGCCTGGCTGGCTATACAGAGAGGCACAGGGAGCGTTTTTGTATCTACCTGTCCCTGCGGCTGTATCGGCTTCTTCTCTTCCTCCCCCAGTAGCAATGCAATCCTGACATCATCTTCTGATCACATGATAAGACATGCGATAGCGGCACAGAAGATAGTGTAAGCATTGCAACGCCGCCCAGTGGTGGAAGAGGGATAACGAAGTGTCTACTGAGCCCTGATCATGTCTTATTAAGCCGATCCAGTAGTCGGGCCAGGTAAACCTAAAAACACTACCTGCGCAGCTCTGGATAGCTGAATTAGGCAGCAAAAAGATTCCCTGTCACGAGTGGTCTAAAATGAGACAACTTGTGCAGGGCTGCTAAAAGGTTAAAGGATACCCGAGGTGACATGTGACATGATGAAATAGACATGTGTATGTACAGTGCCTAGTACACAAATAACTAAGCTGTGTTCCTTTTTTTCTTTCTCTGCCTAAAAGGAGTTAAATATCAGGTATTTAAGTGGCTGACTCAGTCCTGACTCAGACAGGAAGTGACTACAGTACCCTCACTGATAAGAAATTAAAACTATAAAACACTTTCCTAGCAGAAAATGGCTTCTGAGAGCAGGAAAGAGATAAAAAGGTCAACAATTCATAGATTTTAGCTCTGGCATAAGTCAATGAATGTGTCATTGAGCAAAAACAATAAAACAGTTAAAACTTAAAAAGCAGATTTAAACATAAAATAAAAGTGTGGAAAATCTTAAAAAGTCATTTTTAGGAGAAGGAAGATAGATGCAATTGTTTATTTAATTCATTTTCGCCGCAGGTGTCCTTTAAAGAGGTATCCATGACAAATGTTCTTTCTCGATATCCAGTTCAGTGAAACTTATGATGGACTTGTATTGTACTTGCATTCAAACTTTTAGATCTACTTTAACAGATAACTATGGGTGAGAAGGGACTAGGGAAAAAAAAAATCTACTATACTGGTTGAACAGCTCAGCTACTAGTCCTGATGGAGAGAGAGATCTGGCCTCGACAACCTAGCACACCAGTTAGCCCTAATAAGCCATCTCACATCTACCAAAAAAGCAAGGGAGCAGACAGGAAGTGTTGCTACTGATGACAGGAGTTGTGGGACAAGTAGGAGGTGTGGTTTCCGTATCGGCTATAAATGGCAGCCTGGTCTCTACCATGGAAGTAATTCTCCTGGCTGTTAGAAGTCCAGTCTTGCATCTGCTTTCTTCAGCAGACAGGATGGGTTATCAATCTGAAGACATAACAAAAGTTGTTTAGGTAATACCTTTAATGAATACCTAACTGTACCAGATTTCCTAGCAAGTTTTCAAAAAAGTCTAAGTTTCTTCTTCAGGCATGATACAGAAATAGATCAGAACCGTACAGTCTACAGAGAAAGTAAGGAGGCAGAGAGGAAGTGGCACTACCAGTGACCAGTCCAGATCCAGTACTGTATCATGCCTGAAGCGGAAACTTCGGGTTTCCAAAACTTGCAAGAAAATCTTGTACAGTTAGTTTTGTTGTAAAGTCTACAGGTTCTCACCGAACCACAAACAACTGAGGTGGTATCACTAATTGTTCACAAGTGACCAGGCAGGGCAGGAGGAACTAGGCTACAGAAGCCAAATCTCTCCATCAGAACAGAAGTTCCGTTTTCTTATCTGATGCCCTCTGGGATCAGACCGATAACTGGACTTACCTGGCTAAAGGGGCCCATACACTGGTCGATTTTAGTAATCAAAAGACTGATTCTATAGAATCGATCGATCAGAAATCGATTCTATCAAATTCCCCATTCGATCGATTTGTGGCTGATTTTGATCATTTTCTATTTGATCTGACAGGATGGAAAATCTAGGTGGATCTGCTGCTGGCAGCAGATCCATGGCCCATAGAGTTGCATTGGATCTAATGGTCCAATAATGCATTTAGATCGATTTTCAATTGATTTCCAATAGATTTCATCCTGAAATCTATTGGAAATCTGTTCCTAGTGTGTGGCACACATCAGATAGATTCCTGTCAGATTCGACTTGGCAGGCATCTGACAGAAATTATCTAATGGTCGAATCTGCTGTAAATCTATAAGTATATGGCCACCTTAAAGAGGAACTCCAGCCTAAACAAACATACTGTCATTAAGTTACATTAGTTATGTTAATTAAAATAGATAGGTAATATAATCTCTTACCCACACGGTTTTAAAAGAACAGGCAAATGTTTGATTTCATGATGGCAGCCATATTTTTGGTTGAAAGGAGGTGACAGGGAGCCTGAGACACAGTTCCAACTGTCTTGTGTCCTGAGCACCTCTCACAGTTGCTAGGCAACATGAACAACAACATAGGAAATCCCATCATGCTCTGCACAGCATCAGGGGAAAAAAGCCTGGGTTTTTTTTCTTTGATGGGTGGAGCTTAGTTAAAAATGCAGCTAAAAATGATGCTTTGGTAAGAAAAACAAAGTTCTGATGCTGTGAAACTGTTAAAGAAACACCAAGCCTTTTCAGTTCTGCTGAGTAGATTTTTAGTCCGGAGGTTCACTTTAAGTCCAATAATGCTTAATTTGTCTCCTCCTAAAATCTCTAGCCATGGTGTCAGAAGCCTTCTCACCCAGGTGTTTCATGGAGATAAATGAAGCTCTTGAATGACCTGCAATTCCATGCGTCTGGCAAATGTGGACAAAAAGGAAGTGATCCTCAAACGTCAGTGCAGTGCATAAAACCAGTTGTCTTTATTTCGAATACACACACAGGACATGAACATCCACCGGATCAAACTGACGCATATCGGGGTCAAGATGTGCCCTTAGTCATAGTTGTTAACTATGACTAAGGGCACATCTTGAGCCCGATATGCGTCAGTTTGATCCTGTGGATGTTCATGTCCTGTGTGTGGATTTTTGGAATTATGCATTCCACTGAAGTTTGTGGATCCCTTCCTTTTTGTCCACTATGGTCCAGCCGACCAGATCCTGCACCAGTGAGTACATATAGGGGTTTCAGAGCGTTGAGATTTTCTTCCCGACTCCTCCTGGTAGGTGCATTTTATTGCAGGGATGGGATTGATGGTGCCCATTACATACAGCAAGATGAAAGTCAGCCTTTAATCCTTCCATCACCTCATTCCCACCCTCTTTACCAATCGATATCTGTTAAATAAGACCTACATTTAGACTTGAGGTTCACCTCAAATAAGGTGGAAAGACCTAGCTTCACCCCATCCTTCTTTACTATTATACAATGTACTGATTACTGTGTGTTTGTGTGCAGGAACCATGGTGAGCAAGGAGGGGGAGAAATGCGTGTTGACATCCTCGGAAAGTGAAGCGGAACCAGCTGCTTCTTTAGCCTTAGAAATGAAATATGCATTGGACCCCAATCGGCAGATCAAGAAAAGGAATAAAGCCCTTCAAGTGAGGTTCAAAGACATCTGCGAGGCTCAGAACGAGCAGAGGGATAAACAGCTTTCCACGGTGCCACAGAGCGAGAGGAAGGATGCCAAGTCACTTTCTTACAAGGCTTATCGGAAGTACATGACAGTGCCTGCCCGGCGGTCTATACCCAACGTTACCAAGAGCACAGGGGTTCAGACTTCGCCAGACCTGAAAAAGCGCTACCAGACTTTTCCACTGGACCGTAAAAAAGGGAACCTGTTAAAAAACGCCTCTGGAGTGGATACAATGAAGGGCCAGAACAACGGATTTGTCATCGAGGTCGCGGATACAAAAGACCACAAAAGCTCAGGGGAGTCCAAACACTGCAGCAGGGTCGGCGAGAGAGTCATTGCCAACCTTACCGTGCACTCTAGTGAAAACATGGAGGTTGTCCCGTCAAGCAACTGCTCGGATGCATGTGGAAGCACTGATTTGCACAGCTGTACTAAAGAATCCCCTCCTGTTCGGAACCCAGCAGTCTGCACTTCGGAACAGGCCATCTGCCATTTGCATGAACCCAACAAACACGACAAAAGGCCATTAGGGAACCCGCAGTCCCACCACCCGCCACACGTGAAGGTACTTCTGAAGGAGGAGGCCACCATCCACCACCCCACCCTCAACCCAAACTTGACAGACCCCGAAGACTTGAGCGACATGGAGAGGACGGCGTGTCCCCTAACGGACGAGGAGGACAAAAGAACTACTCATCATAATGGCTTGCAAGGCCAAGATGTAAACCCCAAGGCCTGCACGGCGCAGTCACAGTGTCAAACGATGGAATGTAATGAGCAGGCCCTGCAGATAAATGTTTTACCCACGGATAAAAATCACCCTTGTCAGCCGGCGGTTGCTTTGAGTGATGAATGCCAACAAATTGTGCCTCACACGGAAGTGACAGACTTAAAAGCACAGCTTCAGAGCATGGAAACCCTTATCAGCTCTAGTCAAGAAACAATTAAAGTGCTTTTGGGTGTGATTCAGGAGCTGGAGAAGGGCGAAGCTCACCGGGAGGGGTAAGTGATATAAATGACTCAACGGTCACTTAAGCCGCATAATGATGTACGGTGATGTATGGCTGTTATTATAATCTGACATATTCTGCGAGCGCTCGGAAAATACCATACCCTACCGGTGTTTATGGGCTTAAAGAGCATCTGTCAGCTTCAAAAAAATAATGCTTTGACGTGCTGTAAATTCTCTAATTAGACAGAGCAGATTATTTTTGCCAGGTTTGTCGTGGTGTCGATTAATGTTACAATGAACTGGAAAAAAAAATTGACTGCAGTCATGTTGGATATTTCTGTGTAGTTTATCAGCACGGAGGAGGGGTCCTTCTGTATATTGATCCCTTAAAAAAATGTTCTTTGGTCAACGAAACAAGACAATTTAAAGCAAACCTAAACGAGTTTCACTTAGCTAAGGCTTCTACAAGCCCCCTGCAGCCGCCCTGTGCATGTGGCGTCACTGACCAATCCTCCAGTGCCCAGCAACGTCCCTCATTCGTTTGGAGAGCATGCCTCCAAATGTGGACGGGAGCGCTCCTGATGACTAGCCAGGGCAGTGCATGCGCAGTGGCGGACGACTCGCCAGGCCCGAAAGAGTGGCCTGCGGGAGACTGGAGAATCGTTCAGTGACGGCCAGGGAACAGAGCGGCTGCAGGGGTCTAGTAGAAGCCCCAGGTAAGTGAAACTCATTTTTTACAGTTCAGTTAAGGTTCCCTTTAAAAAAGTAGGGCTGAATTGAAACAGTTATTAGATACGAGGCTGGTCAATGAGATGCTATTAATTTCAAATAATGCAAATTTAGCAGCTTGGAAACTGGACCAATCATATTTGACATCTGTGAGCATTTCTAAGCTGCAAATATTTGCATAAAATTAGACTAACATTTGAATCAACTCGCACTTCTTAGCATCTCATTGACTACAGTTAATTGGTATTTTCATGATATCCAGAAATGTTGATGCACAGATTGCTGGATGATTGCTTGTGCTCCTCTTGCCTGGCTTGTACCTTACCAATACAGGTCCCACATGGTATCTCCCTTAACCCCCTATCACCTGTCTGACAATCTGTGGAAGTATAATTAGGTCAGTGAATAGAGACGTGATCCAACAAGGGCTTTCCATGCGTGCTATTGCGATGGTGCTCCTGTCTGGGTAGGAGCGTGGCCTTACTTGCCCTGTGAAACAGTGACTACTCTCGCACACAGACGGGAGCATGGCTGCAAAAAGGGAAAGAGTCCCGGCCAGCAGAGGTGGGATCGAGGAGGACTTATATTATCTGCATACAGATTTGGTTTAAAGAGACACTGAAGGGGAAAAAAAATATGATATAATGATCTGTATGTGTAGTACAGCAAAGAAATAAAACATTATGAGCAGAGACATACGTCTAATGTTTCCAGTACAAGAAGAGTTAAGAAACTCCAGTTATTTATGCAAAAGAGCCATTGAGCTCCATTACTTTCAAAGTCGCACAGAGCTCCGTCTTCTGATGCTCATTATCTCAAGTGTCTGTCACTGTATTTTCTTTTTCTCAGTTCAATAGTTCCCTGTCACTGGCCTGCTCTGTAAAATCATTTAGAATGCTGAGTAGTGTGTAAGCTGCAAATATTAGAGAATGATGCAATGTTATAAAAAAAACAAAACAGTATATATGAAAATATGAGAATATTTTCTTTGCTATTAAAGTTCTAGTAATCATCCGTACTATACAACCAATTCATTACATCATTTATTCCCCGCTTCAGTTTCTCTTTAAAGCGGTATGAAACTATCCTTTATCTAGTGTTCACTGTTCACTGTCAGATTTAGGGAGAAATGTTTTATGAAAAAATATATGTATTTTTTTCCTGGTTTTTATCATAAAGGGAACCTAAACTGAGAAGGATATGGATTTTTTCTTTTACAATAATACCAGTTGCCTGACTCTCCTGCTGATCTTGTGTGTCTAATACTTTTAGCCACAGCCCCTGAACAAGCATGCAGTCAGACTGGATTAGCTGCATGCTTGTTTCAGGTGTGTGATTCAGCCACTACTGCACCTAAAGAGATTAGCAGGACTGCCAAGCAACTGGTATTGTTTAAAAGGTAACATCCCTATCCCTCTCTCAGTTAGGGTTCCTTTTAAGGGCCCTTAGTGTTTTTTCTCTCAACCCAGCTCAGTGTTAATTTTCCCTCCCTACTGCCACAGCTTACTGTCCCTCCCACAGCAAACGTCACCTAGACAACAGGCTTACATCACTAAACTTTTCAAAGAGAAGGGAGGATTTAATTGCGGGTCTCTCATCCAAAATAGGAAGCCTTCTGTTATTTGCATGTTGACATAAGCTTACTGTAGCTTAAAAAAAAGAAAAAAAGAAAAATCAATCTTCTCACAATCCCGTTGGCACTGTACAGACCCTGCAGAAGAAAACTAAATTTAAAAGGAGCCTGTGGTGAGAGGAATATGGAGGCTGACATGTTTATTTCCTTTTATTTTCAATTGGCGAATCAATCATGAAAAAAATCATATAGCCGGGCAATATCTATGGAATTTTCCTGCGTTTCTATACCTTTTATAGCTCAAGCACATAAAAAATGCAGCAGGAACGACTATTACGATCGGGAAAAAGCCAGTCACATATCCAATAGTTAACCTCCCAGGCGGTATGATTGATTATTTCAGGATTTCAGGATCTAAAAGTGGTACAATTATTTCACGAATTTTTAGACCCTAAACACAGGAAAAAATTATACCACATCTGCAACAGCCCCTGCAGAGACTCACCTCCCAGGGATCCAGCGCTGCAATTCTCCTTCCATCCTACGGGTGGCGCTGTAACCCTGTAGTGAGATCGCTGCCTGTCGTCATGACAACAAACTGGGATCTCACCGGAGAAATCGATAGCCTACGAGGACTGGAAGAAGAATGGCTGCCGGTGTCTGGATCCCCATGGAGGTGAGTTTGAAACACCGCCACACTACACTGTCTCCCCATACCTCCCGGTGGCTACCCAGAGTCATGGTCGGGATTACCGCACCTGGCTTTTTTCCACCTGGAGCCTGACTCTGGGTTACCTCCAGGAAGGGATCCTTAAGCCTGTCTCAAGAAATCAGTTGTACTCACCAGGGGCTTCTACCAGCCCCCTGCAGCCATCCCATGCCCTTGCAGTCACGCACGGATCCTCCGGTCCCCTGCCGCCAGCTAGTTTAGTTTTCGTCTGATAGGCTTATTGAGCCAAGCGTCTCCTACGTGTTCCCATCCGCAATAGCATCCGGTGCTGGAGAAGGATGCTATTGTGGACGGAAACGTGAAGAACACTATGTGTTGCCAGGCCTGAAAACAAAACTACGGTAGTTAGCGGTGTGGGAGAGGAGGATCCACGAGCAAATCCGAGGTCACGAGATGGCTGCAGGGGGCTGTTTGAAGCCCCAGGTGAGTAAAACTGATTTTTTAGGACCGGCTTACAGAGAAACCCGCGACCAAGAATTGAACTTCATCCCAATCAGTAGCTGGTACCCCTTTACATGAGAAATCTATTCCTTTTCTCAAACGGATCATCAGTGGGTCTGTATGGCTGATATTGTGGTGAAACCCCTCCCACAAGAAGCTCTGAGGACCGTGGTACTCCTGGCAGTTTCCTGTCTGTGAACCTTGTTGCATTGTGGGAAATAGCTGCTTACAGCTGTTTCCAACTGCCAAAAAAGCATGCAGCAGCTACATCACCTGCCAGCAGTAAAATATGTCACCATGTGATAAATGTCAGAATGTAAATCAGGGAGAGGAAAGCTTTTACAATGGGCAAACACTGACTAAATCATATATACATAATTATTGTAAAAATGAAGGACTTTTTTTTTTATTACATTATTTTCACTGCAGTTCCTCTTTGAGTACCTAGTATGTTGCATCCGTTAGCGATTGGAAACCCATCGCAAAATGCTGCAAGTGGAAAAGAAACTGACAGCAAACTGTATAGTGGAGGGGAGGGGCAACGGAAGCCAGAAAAGTATGAATGCCATTTGGCAGTTGTCGTGTGTGATTGCGTATAATATATAGTTATAGTAAAACAGTAGAATAATTTGTACTTTTCAGTCACCATTTATTAAGGATATAAAAATTACCTGCAAGGAAAAAAAAAATTTTTCCTTGAAGAGCTTAAAGTCAACCGCCTAGGAAGTGAATGCTACGCTAGCACTGACAGCTATAGATTGTTATAGGATTCATTTGTATAATAAATCCCCCTCCCCCTGACATATTCTAACAACACTGGGAATTAGGGTGGTCTGTTTATTACAGCGTGCGAACAATGTTGCCTGAAAACACGCATGTGTGAACGCGAAAAGCGGATAATCCGCATCGCTGACAATAGCTGAGAACAGTACGGAATTATTACGAGCTGTCTCTACTGTGGAACGCTGCAAGGAGAGGAAACGGCTAAATCGTGCAATTAGGCGCAATCTTTCACACGGCAATCAGACGCTCGTTTATAAAGGCCGCCTATAGAAAGCGGATCTCTAAAAACAACACAGATAAACATACACGCTCTATTTACACTTCTATAATAAAAGAACATGTATATCTAAAGGCAGGCCCACGTTATTAGATTTATGGTCTTTCCCTCATTGATATTAGGTCAGATGTTTACAGAGATAGGATGTTATAGTGTGGGTACTCCTGCTGCCTCTAGCATTATACTGCAGGATGCGCTATAAAACGAATGCTGCCGCGTCCGCCTATTTCCTGCCTGCACTCCCAACGCAACGGTGTAAAAAAGAACGGACTTTGCAGAGTGGGATCGTTTCACTTATGAAAAAGCATACTAATTATTGTGGGGACCAGGAGCCAATAAAGCAAACTGCTGCACAAATAAGTGTTGCCACAAAAGCAAAAACTGCTTCCCACCGTTGCGTTAAATGAAGGATGAAGGGGTGACGCAGCTGCTGTCAGTTCTTGCTCTCTGTAGTTTGCGCGCACTCCCACTTGCTCCATGTAGTGGAGCAAGTGGCTCCTAGCTTATTATTATGCAAAATTGCACACCCTTCCCAAGATCTTTTCTACTGGCTTTAGAACTCTCTGTAAACTTAACATTCCGCAGAGATCTCCTGCCAGTACTAAAGATGTCGCCACCAGTGACTGACACAGACTTATAATTTACAAATGAATACTGTCAAAAAAAAATTAAAAAAATCAGCAATTGAATTCACTGCTATGTTGACTACAGTTCCTCTGTAAGGACAGCGTAATGTAACACTATAGAGGGATAATTGGAGAAACAGAACTGCAGCAATCCCAATTATAGAAAGAAGGCTTATCAGCCAAAAAAACTCATTCTATTTGCCCACTGCACTGTGTTCATTATGCAGCCTGAAACCTCACCCTGCAGTGCAAGCACTCCAATGTAATGATAAATGTTTCTGCTGTATTAAATCTCATCTGTCAGCCTGGCTCTATTTGGTACATTGCCAATGAGAAAGAAGGTTGTCATCTAGCCTCCCACATTCCTGCTCCTCACTGATTGGCTGGGGGCAAGTTCAGTGTGACATGAGGCTGAAATCTGATCTTGCTGTGTTCACATGTATACAAATGACAGAGCAGAAAAAAAAAAAGTGTAAGAGGAAAGGACATCAGGATTGGCTTCAGTCAGAGGGAACTAAAATGGCAAATGCCAGGACCAGAATTTTCTTTATTTACTGTACAAAATTCATTGAAATAAAAATGTGGACAGTACAATACATATGATATGTAAGTAGAACAAGTAGTTATCTACTTTAAAACACCATTATCGCGAAAAAGTAGGCAGTTAAAATCTGACAGAACTGTCAGGTTTTGGGCCAGTCCATCTCCTCATAGGGGATTCTCAGGGTTTTCTTTTGTTTGAGGCAGGGAACACACTTGACAGTTTACGTACGCATTTTTTGCACAGAAAAATTGAGAACTTATGTTAATCAATGGGCTAGTTCTCACTTAATGTGTTTTTCACGCGCAGAAAAAGAAACCTGACATTCTGCAACATGATTCTGCACATTGTCCGTTTTCTGTATCAACTACATCAGCTGCTGTGAAAAAACGCCTGCGTTTTTCTGCATAGAAATACACTTGGTCTGCAGAAAACGTACGCAGAAAAACGCGTACACTGCCTCAAATGCATTTCCTGAAAAGCAGTTGCAAATTCTAACTGACAAAAGAGGCTGGCTGGTATCTTACTATTTTGGCAGTTAAAGTGGATCCAAGATAAACTTTTACTCATAGTATAATTGTGTTCCTTTCATATAGTTTATAGGGCATTCCTCAAGCCAAATACTTTTTTTGTTTTGTTTTAATACTGTAATTCCCTATAAACTAAACAAGCCTCGCCCACAGCTCCTTTTCTGCCTTGGCACTGTAGCAGGGGCTTATGGGAGCTCAGTCTGGGTAGGAGGAGGAGGCGGTTACTAGCCAGAGATTTTAGAGGCAGAGGGGAGGAGGAAGGAGGAGAAGGGACTGAATTTACACACAGGCAAGCTGATAGCATCGTCAGCCCTCAGCCTGTGCCAGAACATGGCTGCCCTCATTGTATCACAGGAAGAAATAAGCATTTTCTATTAAAGCTGTGTGCAGCTAGATTTGCTGTGTAAACCATCTAAACTTTAGATAAGATATATAGACAGGTTACTTGTTATAGTTAGTTTTTCATCTCGGATCCCCTTTAAACTGCTGTTCAGGAAATGCTGTTGAAAACAAAGAAAACCCAGAGAATCCCCCATGAGGAGACGGACTGGCCCAAAACCTGTCGGTTCTGTCAGATTTTAACTGCCTACTTTTTTGTAATAGTGGCCCTTTAAAAAGCAACAGCTTGACATTGATTACTTATTCTACATGCATGAAATATTTAAATGTATTATAGCCAGAGGTTTACAATGCAGTATACTTTAACAAGATTCTCCTGTACTTAGTCTACATGTGAGAAATATTTAACACTGCCCTTAAAATTGGGCTGCAAGACAGAAAAAATAAACATTTCCCTGCATCTGCCTCAGTAGTGGCGTAATCCCCCCAGGAAACGTCAAGAGCCTTGCTGGCATTTTTAGCTGATAATGCAGAGATTATAATTCCCGGCTTTGAATCCCATACAAAGATCCATTTTGTGCTATTTTTAGGCGTATTATGCAAGACTCCTAATCAAGATAAAATCGACCGAGACAGGTTCTCAAATGTCACGTCACTCCAATAATCCTCTCCTAGGCAAAACTGACATATGTCAGGCGTATTAGTCCAGCTTCATCCTGTGTGCTGCTAGAGGAGGGGTAGATGCAGTACAAGGGAGGTTGCTCATAGCGGGGCAGAAGTATCTCCTCGGCTCCCCTGTGTCCTCGTCACTCATTGTCTGACCATCCTACATTCCGACAGGGGAAAATTGGCAGCACTTTCAAATGCAGGCTGAATCCGACTGACCAGCTGCCTAGATGTGTTGAACCCAACACACGGGCAGATTACATAGCTTGCTTTCAAAACGGATGCAGCAAATGGAAGACGTTCTCTTCCCAAAACAGTTGATGTTCAGTACTAGACACTTCCATGACGTTGACGTCCCCTCACATCAGAGCACCTCATCGCCATGGAAGAGTCTAGTACTTAATCTGCGCGCAAACTGTTTTTGGAAGCTAACATCCTCCATTTGCTGCATCTGTTTTAAATGCAAATTGTGTAATCTGCCCGTGTTTTGGGCTCTGCACATCTATGCAGCTGGTCAATCGGGTGCAGCCTGCATCTGGAATCGTTGCCAATTTTCTCTCATTGTAAAAAATGTAAGTCTACTTGTGGCTAGCTGCATCCATGTGCATCAGTTTGCATTCAATTTAACTAGATTAGTGATTAGTGCATAGTTAGCATCTGATTTGTATTTAGTCGCTGCATACCCTCCTTTGGTTTTATTGCAGTTGCAGCCTGATTAGAAGCACTGCCAATTGTTTGCCATCCTAAATTTCAGCTTTTCTCCTTTATCACCACTGGCACAATGGTCACGTGACTGTTGTGACTTATTACCTCCCCTGCTCCCCACTTATCCAGGGTTTCAATGAGATCCCAAAATCGTTTGAAGGGCTCCTCCAGGGTTCAAGGTTGAAAAAAAGTTTAAGGTAAAGGATTGCAGAGAGGAGTGACACATGCAAAGTAATGGAAGAGGTCAGTGTAAAGGTTTGCAGAGGGGAGGAGCTGCAGACTGGGAGTGATGGGAGGAGCCAAAGTAGAAATCTACAGAAACGAGAAGAAACAGATGAGGGGTAATGGGAGGAGCCAATTAATAGATTTGCAGGGAGGAGGAGCAGCAGCAGATAAGGAGTGAAGAAAGAAGCAGGATAGAAATTTGCTGGGGGCAAATGATGATTGGGAGGAGGAAATGTCAAGATTTGCAGTAAGAAGGAGCAGCTGATGAGGAGAGATTAAATTTGGCTAAGTGTGGCCATTGTACTCACCATGCAATTTTCGACAGTTTGACTGATCGATAATTTCCAGCATGTCCAATCTGCTTCCAACTGAGAACAGGATCGGTTTTGAGTTTAGTACTGCACAAAATTGATTTCTTCCTTAGAGGAAGGTCGGACAAGCTAGAAATTATCAATTGATGAGTCAATCAGGAAAATTGGATGGTTTGTATAATTACACAAGGCCACCAATTATAGGCTATTAATCTGTCACTGCTTTCGCCTCGCAGCCAATCAATCTGGCCGTCCAGTGCATCGATTTCTAGCACAGTTAATCAGACCAAGAGACAAATCTCTCTCTCTGATCGAATCTGATTGGAGAGAGATTTGTTGATAACTCATACACCACAGGCCGATACCTGATTGATTTCCTGCTGATCGGGAATCGACTTTATGATGCTGCATCCACCGCCTTGCTGGCCCGCTCACTCCCCCCCATGTAAAATGTGTCCGTCACCCCACAAGTGACCCCATTTTAGAAAAAAAGACACCCCAAGGTATTCTGTTTTTTTTATTATTGTTTGTCACAAGTTAGCGGAAATTTATTTTTATTGGGTCTTTTTCACAAAGTGTCATTTTCCACTAACTTGTGACAAAAAAATAAACTCTTCTATGAACTCACCATACACCTAACGGAATACCTTGGGGTGTCTTCTTTCTAAAATGGGGTCACTTGTGGGGTTCCTATACTGCCCTGTCATTTTGGGGACCCTAAACCGTGAGGAGTAGTCTAGAATCCAAATGCCTCAAAATCACCTGTGAATAGGACGTTGGGCCCCTTAGCGCACCTAGGCTGCAAAAAAAGTGTCACACGTGGTATCGCCGTACTCAGGAGAAGTAGTATAATGTGTTTTGGGGTGTATTTTTACACATACCCATGCTGGGTGGGAGAAATATCTCTGTAAATGGACAATTGTGTGTAAACCAAATCAAAACATTGTCATTTACAGAGATATTTCTCCCACCCAGCATGGGTATGTGTAAAAATACACCCCAAAACACATTATACTACTTCTCCTGAGTACGGCAATACCACATGTGTGGCACTTTTTTGCAGCCTAACTGCGCTAAGGGGCCCAAAGTCCAATGAGCACCTTTAGGCTTTACAGGGGTGCTTACAATTTAGCACCCCCCAAAATGCCAGGACAGTAAACACACCCCACAAATGACCCCATTTTGGAAAGTAGACACTTCAAGGTATTCAAAGGGGCATGGTGAGTCCGTGGCAGATTTCATTTTTTTTTTTGTCTCAAAGTGTCATTTTCCGCTAACTTGTGACAAAAAATAAAATCTTCTATGAACTCACCATGCCTCTCAGTGAATACTTTGGGATGTCTTCTTTCCAAAATGGGGTCATTTGGGGGGTATTTATACTATCCTGGAAGTTTAGCACCTCATGAAACACGACAGGGGGTCAGAAAAGTCGGAGATGCTTCAAGACATGTAGCACAATAAATTTGGACAAAAATGTATACAGAAATTTTACCTTAGACAAATTTTATCACAGAAAGTTAAAAAAAATCATTTTTTTTGACAAAATTCATGTCTTTTTTTGATGAATATAATAAAAACTAAAACTCGCAGCAGCAATCAAATAGCACCAAAAGAAAGCTGTATTAGTGACAAGAAAAGGAGGTAAAATTCATTTAGATGGTAGGTTGTATGACCGAGCAATAAACCGTTAAATCTGCAGTGGTCTGAGTGGAAAAAAAGGCTCTGGTCCTTAAAGGAATACTTCCCAGCCGCTATATCACCCTCTATGCTGCAGGTGATATAGCGGCTGGGAACGTGGAGAATCAGCCGTGATCCCAGCCTGTCGGCGGCTGTTGCCGAACTCGGAAGTAGCCGCCGGCGGGGACAGGACGATTGGAACGGGGCTGTGAGGGCACCACACAGCTTCAGGGGGCTGAGAAATGCCCCGGGTGAGTAAATATCATTTTTTTTTTCACTTAAGTATTCCTTTAAGGGGCAGAAAGACTGTGGTCCTCAAGTGGTTAAAGCAGGATTGTCACCATAAAAAAATCAAATTTCAACAGCAACTGGTGTGAGTGTATTAAATGATAAAGATGCTAATCCTGCTTTTAAAACTTTTTCTGCTGTTATGGTTTGGAGTTATTACATACCTTAGGAGCACTGGCCCTTTAATTGCCATTGCCAAACAGTTGCATGCTGGGTTTATATCTATAATATATTCCTCCCCTTTATTTTCCCCTCCTAATGACATAAGACAGTGCACTTCCTAGTATAGACCTTAGTGGGAGTGTCTGAAGACTCTGGGAGGAGGGCGGGTAACGAATACACAATTAGCAAGGAGAAAAAAAAAGTGAGGGAGGAAATGATGTCAGGATTAGCTTCATTCGAAGGTAAAGATGAAAACGGTCTAGAATAGGATTCTCTGCTTTATGAAATTCACAGGAATCATAACGTGGACAGTAAAATACATCTGTTGTGTATGTGGAACTAGTATTTATCTACTTATATACCGTATAGTCTATATAAGAAAACTGGGCGTATAAGACGACCACCCAACTATTCCAGTTAAAATATACAGATTGGAATATAGTCGCCATAGAAGACTACCCCTCTTCCAACGCACACCAAATAAAAATGTTTTTAAAAAATCATATACTGGTGCTATGCATAAACAGGTACTGGTGCTGCACTGTATGTGGTACCCAGTATATAACAGTATATAGGCGTTTGACTGGTTGGATTGGTCAGTTCTCCCTGTCTGCCTGTTTATCAGAGCGGTATGAAAGAATAGATCCCATAAAACACGCCCTTTTTCACACTTCTAGCCCCGCCCTTGTATCCTATTTACCTCCTCCTCTTCCTCTCAGATCTCGCACACGTGTGCCTGCGCTGCTTCACTACAGTCCTCAGCAGCGAGATCTGAGAGGCGGTAACAGGATTGGGCGTATCACCCAGCATCAATGACACCCGGCGTATAAGACGACCCCTCACTTTTCAGAAGATTTTCAAGGGTTAAAAAGTAATCTATGTCAGAATATACAGTATGTGTTTTTATTGCTAGGTTAGCATGGGTATCACTTGTTCTCGAACATAAAAGCTTTTGGGGAATCTCCCGCCAGGTCATCTCATTGTCTCCCGATAAAACAGAGGGACATAATTGCAGGAAGTTGCATGAAGACGCGAGTGAATGCCGGCACAGAGGCTATGAAGCGATGTGTGACTCAGAGCCTCGGCCGTGCAGACAATTCACCACATAACAATAACCTTCACGGCAGAAGCTTTTATGGCCTCATTGTGCATTACTTAGAGGTTAGCCGCACTTCACGTTTAAGTCCACTTAAATAAAAATAATGAATTTAGTGCAACCAGGCTAGAATGTGATATCCTCATATTACAGGTTACGGTTTTCATTAGTGCCAGCAAATGTTACCACAAAGTACTGAAGTACGTATAGCGTCCCTACTGCATGAGCTGGGTGGCACAGGAGTCAGCATTGCTATCTGATTGGCTAGTGTAGCGGTGTCAAAGTCAAATATAATATGGGCCGAAATTGAACACTGGGACAAAATCTCAGGCCGACCTCCTCCCCTATACAGTTTCCTGGTGTCTAGTAACCCCCACCCTCCCCTATACAGTTCCTTGGTGTCTAGTAACCCCTACCCTTCCCTATACAGTTCCCTGGTGTCTAGTAACCCCCACCCTTCCTTATACAGTTTCCTGGAGTCTAGTAACCCTCACCCTTCCTTATACAGTTCCCTGGTGTCTAGTAACCACCACCCTTCCCTACACAGTTCCCTGGAGTCTAGTAACCCCCACCCTTCCTTATACAGTTCCCTGGAGTCTAGTAACCCCCACCCTTCCTTATACAGTTCCCTGGTGTCTAGTAACCCCCACCCTTCTCTATACAGTTCCCTGGTGTCTAGTAACCCCCACCCTTTCCTATAGAGTTCCCTGGTGTCTAGTAACCCCCACCCTTCCCTATACAGTTCCCTGGTGTCTAGTAACCCCCCACCCTTCTTTATACAGTTCACTGGAGTCTAGTAACCCCCACCCTTCCCTATTCAGTTCCCTGGTGCCTAGGACCCAGAGATGAACTAAAGTAAAGCTTTGATACTTACCTGGGGCTCCCTCCCACGCCGTTCTCCCGCGGTCTGCCATTCGGCCGTGGTGAGCTCCTGTAACCGGCTCAGTCGATGCCAGTCTGGATCTACTGCAACATGCACAGACTTCCCGTGCATGTGCAGTATGGTAAGTGTGTATGAACCTTTACTGTAAGTGATAGCGACATAGGAGAAAAGTCATTCATGGCTCATATTACTCTGGAAGAAACGTACTTCTTGATTGTATATGTTCGCATGTATTTTAAATTTTAGAATTTTCGCAATAGAGGTCCTTTAACCACTTGCCGACCGCGCACTCATAACGCGCGTCGGCAAAGTGGCAGCTGCAGGACCAGTGACGCAGATCTGCGTCGCCGGCTGCAGGCTAATTAATCAGGAAACAGCCGCTCACGCGAGCGGCTGCTTCCTGTCAATTCACGGCGGGGGGCTCCGTGAATAGCCTGCGGGCCGCCGATCGCGGCTCGCAGGCTAAATGTAAACACAAGCGGAAATAATCCGCTTTGTTTACATTTTTACAACGCTGCTATAGCAGCAGCGTTGTACTAGATCAGCGATCCCCGGCCAATCAGCGGCCGGGGATCGCTGTCACATGACATTCAGGAGCCTGTTAGAGGCTGCACAGGACAGATCCGTTCCTGTGCAGCCTCGGATCTCCGGGGAAGGGAGGGAGGAGAGGGAGAGGGGGAATCCTGCGGTGGAGGGGGCTTTCAGGTGCCCCCCCCCCGCCAGCCACACGCAGGCAGAGCGATCAGACCCCCCCCAGGCACATCATCCCCCTAGTGGGGAAAAAAGGGGGGCGATCTGGTCACTCTGCCTGGTATTTGATCTGTGCTGGGGGCTGTAGAGCCCACCCAGCACAGATCTTAGAAATCAGCGCTGGTCCTTAAGGGGGGGGTAAAGGCTGGGTCCTCAAGTGGTTAAGGCCCGGTTCACACTGGCGTTAAAAAAAAAAAAAACAGTTTGTTTGTGGATCGGAAGCGGATCCTAACGGATGCGAATGGTCCAATGTTAGCCTATGGATCCCTTCACATCCATCCGTTCAAATGTTGCGCACGATCCGCTGAACAGAACGCAACATTCCTTCCACAATAACGGAATGGATGCTGAAGCGATGCATTAAGGCTAAGGAGAAAACAGAAGGTTTCTTCACACTAGTAAAGAAACTGACCGTTTTAAACAGAAAAATCCACTTTTGGTATTGGGGGGGAGGGGGGATTTAGGGGACGGAATAGAAGCAGCTGAACTGAAACTGAGTGAAAACAGATCCGATCGACCAGTGATCAGTCTGTTTTCACAGATCAGTTTGCCACTTAAAGGGACTCCGAACAGTGCAGAAACTATGGAAAGATGCACATCATTTTAAAGCTCTATTTCTACTCTTTCCAATGATATATAAACCACCACCCTACGTCTTTTAGTTTTCGCTATTTTCGCGATTGAAATTGCCGCGGCCGCAGTTTCGATCGCGAAAATAGAGAAAACTAAAAGGCGTAGGGCAACGATTTAGGTGTCGTCAGAAAGAGGAGAAAGAGAGCTTTAAAATGATATCCATCTTGCCATAGTTACATTGTATTACACAGGACGACACTTTCCAGAGTGTCAGCAGCTCCATTCTGCTGAATGCAGCTGCTGACTTTGACAAAAAGTCGCCTGTGTAATACAATATAACTATGGCAAGATGGATATCATTTTAAAGCTCTCTTTCTCCTCTTTCTGACGACACCTAAATCGTCACCCTACGCCTTTTAGTTTTCTCTATTTTCGCGATCGAAATCGCGGCCGCTGCAATTTCAATCGCGAAAATAGCGAAAACTAAATGGCGTAGGGCGGCGGTTTATATATCATTGGAAAGAGGAGAAAGAGAGCTTTAAAATGATATGCATCTTTCCATAGTTTCTGCACTGCTCGGAGTCCCTTTAATTGCATGGATGAACTGGGCCTAAGGGAAATTTACATTAAAAAAAAATTATATTTTTTCGAGGCAAGCTAAAAATGTATTTTTGAAGGCAAACCACTGTAATAACAAATTAATTAGCGTTGTCAATTTGTATTCTGTGCCTGAAACAGAATACAATGAAATCCCTTTCAGCATAGAATATGGGGGAATGCAAAAGTAATTTTACTTTGATAATTAAAAAAAAACTGAAAATGTACTGAAAACTCGCAGGAATCGGACAAGCACCATCAAAAATATTATTATATATATATATATATATATATATATATATATATATATATATATATATATATATATATATATATTCACTAATATAAGCACCAACGTAACCAAAGAAGTGCACAGAAAGGCCAAACAGAGACTACAGTACAATCAAATAAAAAACAGGATTTGGCCCTACAAAAACCGCACCACAAGGTATGTAGGAAAATACAAAAAAGCCTTTATTATTCCATATCAAAGAATAATACCATAAAAACAAAAGCACAATGGTAATGCCCTCAATTTACAAGCTGCATGACATGATACATGCATGTGAGTACACATAAGTCAAATCATGGATGCACAGACCCAAAACTGGTAAGGTAAGAAAAGGTGAGTAGTGAAAAAACAGCTATTCAGACATGAAAAGTGCACCGAGCCACCCTGCACCACATTGGTGAACGGGGTGAAAAAGCAATATACACAGTCAGGGCCGGCCCTAGACTTTTTGCCGCCTGAGGCAAAATTAGAAAAAAATCACCGACCCCCCACCAGCTGTGTGTGTGTGTGTGTGTGTGTGTGTGTGTGTGTGTGTGTGTGTGTGTGGGGGGGGGGGGGGGTGCCAAGCTGGAGGGGAAGCGGGCAGAAAGGGGGTATTGGGCCTAGCGGCGCCTCCCTCGCCTGGGTCCCCCGATCTGCGCTCCTCCTCCAGCGTTAAGTACAAGCCTGCATATGATGAAGAGGCAACGGGCGGGGGAATCACTCACCTCTTCCACGTTCCATCGTGCGGTCCACTGACGTCACTTCCTGCAAGGCCGTCCACTTACAATGCAGTGGGCGGCGTTGCCGGAAGTGACTTCAGTGGAGCGCGCAATGGAACGCGGAAGAGGTGAGCGATTCCCCTGCCTGGAGGAGGAGCGCAGATCGGGGGACCCAGGCGAGGGGGGGGTCCGACCCCCCTCCCCGCCGCTAGGTCCAATACCCCCTTTCTGCCCGCTACCCTTCCAGCTCGACGGGCGGCCCCCAGCGTCCATGGACAGGCAGGTGCCGCCCCCCCAGATTTGCCGCCTGAGGCAAATGTTTCACCCCGCCTCATGAGCGGGCCGGCCCTGTGCACAGTAAAGGAGTCCGTGTGTGGAGAGCAAACAAACAAAGTGCACTGATGAGGCAAGTGGAGGAGGCAGCGAGAGCCCGAAGTAACAGAGCACCAAGCGGGGTATGTGCGAAAGGGAAGCTCACCAGAGTGGAACTGGGCGGGAATGGAATAATAAAGGCTTTTTGTATTTTCCTACATACCTTGTGGTGCAGTTTTTGTAGGGCCAAATCCTGTTTTTTGTATGATTCCAATTTAACAAATCAATTTTTATTGATTTTTAGAAAACACGTACAAACAAGTAAGCGCAGGTACTCAAGTGACATTAGATAAGAGAGAATAACAGTGGTACACGTACTGAATATACAAGAGGTAAATCTCACAGGAGCAATAACATCAAATATCTTATGCAATATGAAGATACATTGGTATAATAATATGTACAGAACAGTGGAGAAGTAAATTATTGATTATATGAAAAGCATATCAAACTGGCAAAAATTCCTCAATTTGGTCAGTGTAATTGTGACTGTACCATCCGTTAGAAGAAGTTAGGAAAGGGAAAAAAGAGGAGTAAGAGGGGGGGGGGGAGAGATAGAGTATAATAGATGAATAAAGCGTGAGAGTCCAGTGCTTACCTCCTTAGACCAGAGCTGCTGAAGGTAGTGCAGATTATCACTCAGAAAATAGCTAAAGTGAACCTCCGGACTAAAAATTGACTCCGGAGCACTGAAAAGGCTTTGTGCTTCTTTAACAGTTTTACAGCATCAGAACTTTGTTTCTCTTATACAAGCCTCATTTTTAGCTGCGCAGAAGAAAACTGCCCGGGCATTTTTCCCCGAAGCTGTGCAAAGCATGATGGGATTTCTGATGTTGTTATTCTGTTTTGTTGCAATTTTTTTTTTTTACATTTTGAATTTGACATTTGAAGCCTAGCGTGTGCAGCTGGGAGGGGTAATCAGGACACAGGACAGTTGGAACTGTGTTTCCTGCTCCTTGTCACCTCCTTTCAACCAAAAAGATGGCTGCCCTCATGACAAAGATGGCAGCCCCCATGAATCACAAACATTTGCCTGTTCTTTTAAAACAGGATGGGTAAGAGATTATATTTCCTATCTATTCTAATTAACATAACTAATGTAACTTGATGACAGTATGTTTATTTAGGATGAAGTTCCCCTTTAAGTTGGTACTGTAACTCAGTCCTCTGGGCCTGCAGGAAGAGATTCTACGTTGTTATACCATGGGGCCCATATTTTATCAAATCTACGAGGGCAGTTACGGCTTTTGTACGTCAAAACGATATAAAGGTAGGCTCTTCATAATAGTGTGTTTCCAGTGATTGAAAGAGAGGGGGGCTTATCTGATTTCCATGTGTGGAGTATTTCTTTACGGCCATAGAAGCATAATATTCTAATTAGGTATTGGGGGTGTTTGTAGGATTCCAATTTAAATTTACGACTGACCGTCTGATCTGATGTTTTCAATCGGAAGGAAACAACCGGAAATCATTGATTTGACCTATAAACAGCATAAAAATTATAACCAATCCAATGATTTCAAGTAGAGAAATGGTACAAGACAAGACAAAACATTTATATCGCGCTTTTCTCCTGGCTGACTCAAAGCGCCAGAGCTGCAGCCACTAGGACGCGCTCTATAGGCAGTAGCAGTGTTAGGGAGTCTTGCCCAATGTCTCCTTACCGAATAGGTGCTGGCTTACTGAACAGGCAGAGCCGGGATTTGAACCCGGGTCTCCTGTGTCAGAGGCAGAGCCCTTACTCACTATCGAGACTAGATCAACAGTATTTAATGTGATCCAATCCAATCGATTGTAAGGTCAATTGAAAACTAAATTACTGAATTATTAGTGTGCATCTTTACCTTCAGTTTCCCTAGGTGTTGATCCTATGTCTGTGCCTTTAGAAAAGGCGATCATGTCAGATTTATATGTGACAATTGTAGTTCTTGCATAAAAAAAAGGTTTAAGTACGATCAGATCTCTTTACCCTAACCTGAGCCATAACCTCAGATCAGTGTGAAAAAGCATGAAAAGTGGTTGCATAAAAGAAGTTTCCATAAATGGCACGTGAATTCAGAGCAGGACTAATAGTAAATGAATGCTCTTCAGAAAATAAGTGGAAGCTGTTTTAGTTCTGAAGTGGGTTTTAAAGCAACAAAGCAGAAGTATTCAGGTCAAGGATTTATCTACAGCAGCACGACGTGGAATGATAGAAACAAGAGCCAGCCAAGTCCAGGAACACACTTATTCTCATGAAATGGAGGCTTAGGATCTTTCTGTCTTTGCTCCCTGTTGGGTGGTTATTTAGTCACTTCCTGAGCAGACAGGAAGTGGAATAAATCTGTATGGATCATGGAAAAAAAGTGAAAAGTCTTTTGGTTTTGTAGTGCTTGTCCTGTATTGTTTTCCTGGTGAAACAAAATAGCCTAACTTAAAGGGAACCTAAACTGAGAGGGAAATGTAGGTTTCCTTTTAAACAGTCCTGCTGATCTATTTGGCTGCAGTCGTGGCTGAATCACACACCTGAAACAAGCATGTAGCATGCTCTGCATGCTTGTTCAGGGGCTGTGACTGAAAGTATTAGACACACAGGATCAGCAGGAGAGTCAGGCAACTAGTATTTTGAAAGGAAAAATCCATATCCTTCTCAGTTTAGGTTCCCTTTAAAGAGGAACTGTAACCAAGGATTGCACTTCATCCCAATCAGTAGCTGATACCCCCTTTCCCATGAGAAATATTTACAATGTCTCAAACGGATCATCAGGGGGCTTTGTATGACTGATATTGTGGTGAAACCCCAGTAGCCTTGTTGCATTGTGGGAAATAACGGTTTCAAACTGCCAAAAAAAAGCAGCATCTCCTTCCACAGAGATCACCTGCCAGCAGTAAAAATGTTGCAATGTAATCACTGTCAGAATGTAAATCAGGGAGAGGAAAGATTTACAATGGGCAAACACTGACTAAATCATTTATACATAATTATTGTAAAAACGAAGCACTTTTTTTATTACACTATATTCATTGGAGTACCACTTTAACCTTATTATTTAGTATTTATATAGCGCCAACGTCTTCCGCAGCGCTGTAAAGAGTATATTGTCTGGTCACATAACTGTCCCTCAGAGGGGCTCACTATCTCATCCCTACCAGAGTCCTATGTCTATGTATGTATCGTGTAGTTGATGTATCGCAGTCTAGGGTCAATTTAGGGGGAAGCCAATTAACGTATCTGTCTATTTTTGGGATGTGGGAGGAAACCGGAGTGCTCGGAGGAAACCCACACAGACACGGGGAGAACATACAAACTCCATGCTGATAATGCTAGGTCTGGGATATGAACCGGGGACCAATCGCTTATTACCTGTATTGTACCTGTATGGTGTGGCTGGAAGGTGTAATGGTTAAGGGCTCTGCCTCTGACACAGGAGACCAGGGTTCGAAACTCGGCTCTGCCTGTTCAATAAGCCAGCACCTATTCAGTAGGAGACCTTAGGCAAGTCTCCCTAACACTGCTACTGCCTATAGAGTGTGCCCTAGTGGCTGCAGCTCTGGCACTTTGAGTCCGCCAGGAGAAAAGCGCGATATAAATGTTATTTGTCTTGTCTTGTCTTGTATCTATTGTCTATTACCTGTATTGTGCTGCCACCCCTGTTATCATTGTCTGTAGTCCTATTTATTGTACAGCGCTGCGTAATATGTTGGCGCTATATAAGTCCAATAATAATAATCGCTGCAAGGCAAGAGTGCTATTCACTAGGCCACCGTGCTGAGCAAAGATATTCAGTTTGCTGTGTGCCGGGATATTTCTCTAACCTGAAGGCCCCTTTTTCCCACAACATTTTGCTGCAAATATCAGAGACAACAACAAGGGGAAAAAAATAATAAGCAACATCAAAGTAAGAAGAAGGGAATTCTTGTAGTAAAACCTAGGTACAGCTTTTATTATTACATCTCAAAGATGAGAAAGCAATTCCCTTTACACAATAACAACCATTAAAATAAAACCACAATCCCAACCCGGCCTTTACAGAAGTGAAAATATAATCACCAGAAATATGATGACAAAACCACAATCAATATCCATAAACAAATAAAACAACACTAAGTCGTGGTCTGGGATTCTGCTTTGGTCTGAGTTGTTTTTGTGAAATACAGAGCAGAGCTTGCCTTGTTTGGGACGCATTATTTGTGATTTAATAAGGATTGTGTCTAACTTTTGGTACAAGGAATTGTTTTTCTTTCAGTTAGATGAGGGTCCTCTGAGCCGCCAGGAACGCCTGATGGAGGCTTTAAGGCTTCTGCAAATTATTTCTAATAGCAAAAAGTTTGTGGATGACGTTGGGACGACTGCCAGAACACTCAAAATGTTAGTAAGACGTCCGCGGAGACAATATATCCTGGCAATAACTTATCTAAGAAAAACAGATTTCCTTCCTATATTTAAAAAGTTTGAGATTTTAAAATAAATAAATAACTAGATTTTGGGTCAAATCAAAAGTTTGCCATATTTTGCGCCCTGTAAGGCCCCGTTCACACTTGCGTTTTGGCATGCAAACGGACCGGATCCGGATCGTATCAGGACCTGATCCGGATTGGAACCGTACGGTTCCGATTCGGATCCGGATCCGCCCGTTTGCATCAGGACTGCTTCAGGCTGCCATCCGGATCCGTGGGGGGGGGGGGGAAAGAAAAAAAAAACCTTAAAAATTGTTGGGGTCTGCAGAAGGTGCACTTGGTGCACCTGTAGAATCAGGTCCTCCGCTGTAGGCCTCACCTCCACCTCCGACATACTGCCAAACAGCTCCAGCACGTCTGTCACTGCTGCTCCACTCCAGATATAAAAACAGGGAACACCAAGAGACCCAATAGTGCAATTTGTACTGGACAAGGTGGCAATAAGTTTGTATTGCTAGATACTCACAAGTCAGGGTCACCAGCAGGCAACCACTGCAAAGGCAGGTGGGGAGATTGTTCTGACCCCACTCAGGATTAAGAAGTCGCTCTCTGTAGACAGGAAGAAAGGGTAGCAACCCTCCACCAAGGGTGGACTCAAAATTGTATACAATGAACAGAGGTGCCAAAAGTATAAGATTAGATTAAATGAGCTTAAAAACCAACTTAAATGTCAAAATTGGAGGAAGTGGTGGTCTTACCTCCCTCAAGCAGACACGACAACGACTGCGATTCAGACAGTCAAACACATTTATTAGGAACTGCAAAAAGAAATGCAACGCGTTTCGCAGGTTCAACCCCGCTTCATCAGGCAATATAGGGAGGAGTATCAAACAATCTGCACAAGGATTCAAATTAAGCGCCTCTGTCTCAGAAGCGCTTAATTTGAATCCTTGTGCAGATTGTTTGATACTCCTCCCTATATTGCCTGATGAAGCGGGGTTGAACCTGCGAAACGCGTTGCATTTCTTTTTGGAGTTCCTAATAAATGTGTTTGACTGTCTGAATCGCAGTCGTTGTCGTGTCTGCTTGAGGGAGGTAAGACCACCACTTCCTCCTTCAATTTTGCCATTTAAGTTGGTTTTTAAGCTCATTTAATCTAATCTTATACTTTTGGCGCCTCTGTTCATTGTATCCACTTTAGATATGCTGGGCCCATGTGTCCCCATCCGAAATGGCCGCTATGATACGCATAGGAAGTGGGGTAGAACGTCCGGTGTTGTCTCCAGTGTGTTCTGTGCTTTCCGTTCCCCATTGGTTTCTATATCCGCATGGTGCAGTCAGGCTCTGGTCCGGGTGCGTGGGCCGAATGAGCCGGACCAAAAAATAGCGCATGTTGGAAAAGCCTCCGGAGTCTGGATCCGGTCCGGCTCCGTACTGTACGGAACATACGCATGTGAACATCCACATAGCCTTTGCATTGCTATGCGGAACGTACGTTCCGTTTGTACAGTATACGGTCCGGATCCGATCAGGCGGATCCGGACAGGGAACGCTAATGTGAACCGGGCCAAAGATGCACTGGACCACAAGTGAACCTAGGTTTAGAGGAGGAAATCCAGAATAATATATTGTAAACCTGGAGTGTTACTGCAGGGCTGGCACCAGGTCAGATCACATGACACACAAACTGCAAACCTATGCACACAGAATATATGTAAAAGGTCCGCTGCAAACCACCCCGGATCACTGAGAGCAGGAGACAAGCAGCATGCAGTACTAAAGGAGACTCCGCTTCACCGCTGGAAAGTATAACATGTCCAAACAACACACACAAACACACTAGCTTTATTGGAATGACCAAGATTCATACAGGCACTACCAAATCAGGGGGACATAGAAAAGGAGGGGGTGGTAAGGCTACAGTGGATAAGCAGTTTGGGGACATTTTTAGGTTTACAACTCATTTATGTTCCTCTCAGTCTGTGGCATACTGTGACATAGTGTGCAGCGATTGTCACTGGATTTCTCCACTCGAGTCTGTGGCATGCTGTGACATAGTGTGCAGCGATTGTCACTGTGGATTCCTCCCCTCGAGTCTTTGGCATGCTGTGACATAGTGCGCAGCGATTATCACTGTGGATTCCGCTTCTCCTAATAGAATGCAGTTTTCTCTCATCCTGTTTTGTGTGAAAGTATGGGAATTGTTCCATCAGTATCTTAAAGTAAGTGCCCCTGATCACAGTATATTTAAGATAGTGCAGCAGGAAGCGATTCTCATCCTCGAGGGTCTTCGTGTTGTCATAGTCTCTCCTCCCTTGGTTTGTATGTCTGTCTGTGTCTCCCATACTCGATTTTGAGATTTTTGTGAGCATTCAGTCTGTTGACACTCAGGATTTCCTCTCTTGAGAGTTTTGTAGATTTTCCAGGTATGGGGCCATCTTATAGTCTCTCTGTAGGGACTTGCATATGGTGAGCTCTTGTGACGGTTTTATTTCACTCCTACATTTACCTGCATAGTCCTCTTGGCTGTGGTGTGCTTTATCTGGGCTCTGATTAGGACCTGTGGATCTGGATTTAGAAGGAGCAGAGAGTTGACCACTTCCTTCAGGGCACATGGCCTTTCTTGGTCTTCATTGTGCAACATGGAAATACACACACGTGCACGCACGCACGCACATGCACTGCAGACATGAACACCTCGAAGTACTACTTTCTGTGCATTGAGTGCATGAAAATAGGGCGCCGTGAAAAAAGGGGCCTGACTTATTAACCAATTTGGCGCCAGGTATTAACCACCCTGGCGTTCTGATTAAATCGCCAGGGTGGCTGCGGGAGGGTTTTTTTTAAATAAAAAAAAAACTATTTCATGCAGCCAACTGAAAGTTGGCTGCATGAAAGCCCACTAGAGGGCGCTCCGGAGGCGACCTTCCGATCGTCTCCGGCGCCCAGAATAAACAAGGAAGGCCGCAATGAGCGGCCTTCCTTGTTTTGCTTATATCGTCGCCATAGCGACGAGCGGAGTGACGTCATCGACGTCAGCCGACGTCCTGACGTCAGCCGCCTCCGATCCAGCCCTTAGCGCTGGCCGGAACTTTTTGTTCCGGCTACGCTGGGCTCAGGCGGCTGGGGGGACCCTCTTTCGCCGCTGCTCGCGGCGAATCGCCGCAGAGCGGCGGCGATCAGGCAGCACACGCGGCTGGCAAAGTGCCGGCTGCGTGTGCTGCTTTTTATTTGGTGCAAATCGGCCCAGCAGGGCCTGAGCGGCAGCCGCTGGCGGTGTTGGACGAGCTGAGCTCGTCCAGACCGCTCAGCTGGTTAAGACATTTGCTAACGAGAACCATTGTTGTCAAGGTTTATTAACGATAATTACTGTTGCAAAAACAAACTAGAAATAATAATGAATAAATGTTAAAGAGAACCCGAGGTGGCCTTGTATTACGTAAGTGGGGCACAGAGGCTGGTTGGGCACACTAACACCAGCCTCTGTTGCCCCATCGTGTGTGTCAAAGACCCCCCTGCTCGCCGCTATACCCCCGCAGAGCTGGCGACACGCAGCGTGTCGCCAGCACAATGTTTACTCTAGCGCTGTCTGTCAGCGCCGCTCCGCCGCCTCCTCTGCATCGCCGCTACCCGCCCTCGTCCCTTCCCTCCCGCTGATTGGAGGGAAGGGACGAGGGCGGGTAGCGGCGATGCGGAGGAGGCGTGGGAGCGGCGCTGACAGACATCGCTAGAGTAAATATTGTGCTGGCGACGCGCTGCGTGTCGCCAGCACTGCGGGGAGTTTAGCGGCGAGCAGGGGGGTCTTTGACACACACGATGGGGCAACAGAGGCTGGTGTTAGTGTGCCCAACCAGCCTCTGTGCCCCACTTACGTAATACAAGGCCACCTCGGGTTCTCTTTAACGTTAAATGTTGTTACGTTTTACGTCAATACTGCTTAACCCAACCCTATCCTCACACAGAACCCTCCCCTGGTGGTGCCTAACCCTAATCATCCCCCCTGGTGGTGCCTAACCCCAATTACCCCCCTGGTGTTCCCTAAAACTAACTGCCGCCTAGGTGTTGCCTAACCCTAACCACTCCCCCTGGTGGTGCCTAACCCTAACCACTCCCCCTGGTGGTGCCTAACCCTAACCACTCCCCCTGGTGGTGCCTAACCCTAACCACTCCCCCTGGTGGTGCCTAACCCTAACCACTCCCCCTGGTGGTGCCTAACCCTAACCACTCCCCCTGGTGGTGCCTAACCCTAACCACTCCCTCTGCAGAAACACCCTTTTACATATATTAACGATAATACCTTTGAAAACATAAAATCTGTACTTATTAACAAAATAATATGACAAAAACTATAACGTTGTAAACGTCTAAAACGATAACTACCTCAAAAACTATAATGTTGTAATGTTATGTATGTAAACAAAATTTTTCGTGGCGCCCTTTTTTCTGCTTTTTTTGTCGTATTAACGATAATTGCATGAAAGTCTATGGTGGCGCCCTCTTTGTCCACCCTCGGTCCTGCGCCCTTTCTTTCCTGCTACCCTGTTATCTCCTCTCTACCTTGGATCTCCATTCTCAGAATGGAACGGACAGACAGAACGGTGAGAAACATCAAGCATGAGCCTATTTCGAACAGGTTTGCTTCCTAAGCTAGAGAATTGTGTCCCCACCATCCCTCTGCAGGTGACACATGGTACAGTCACACTGCATAAAGTAAAGCTGACCTGCCGCGGCTTACAGAGATGCAGCTTTTGCTTTATAAAACGCAGAGACTTTTTCGTCCCCAATTTTAGTGGAGAAAAACTGCATCTTATGGAGTGAATTATACAGCAAAATGTTAGAAACGTCGTGGTACTTCTACTCTAAGCAAAATAAGGGAATACAGGTCGTCACCAGAAGCAACTTCACATCTAAAGAATAGGAATGTGAGAAAAACTGATTAAAGTGGATCTGAGATGAAAAACTAACTGTAACAAGTAACTGGTCTATATTGCTTATCTAAAGTTTAGATCGTTTACACAGCATATCTAGCTGCAAACAGTTTCAGCAGTTTATGATTATTTCTTCCTGTGATACAATGACAGCAGCCATGTTCTGCTTGTGATCATTACACACAGGCAAGCTGCTCTGCATCTCCAGCCCTCAGCCTGTGAATACTTCACTCCCCTCTGCCTCTGAAATCTCTGACTAGTAACACCTCCTCCTCCTCCTGCCCAGACTGAGCTCCCATAAGCCCTTGTTACATGAGTCTCAGAGTGCCTAGGCGCTGGAGGAGCTGTGGGCGAGGCTTGTTTAGTTTATAGGGAAATAGGGTATTAAAACCATAAAAAAGTATTTGGCTTGAGGAATGCCCTATAAACTATACGTAAGAAACACAATTATGCAATAAGTAAAAGTTTATCTCAGATACACTTCAACTCTGCACCATGTAATTTCAATTCCTTTATAGTCATTCATAGGGAAGTAGGAAATGTAGGTGCTAAAAGGGAAGGGGGGGGGGGTTTGGGCTCCGCCATAGGCGCCCACAAAAAGATTGTCTAGGTGAACATTTGAAAGCCTGAGAAATAGTGGGCGGCACCAAACTGCAGCTACAAATCGTTGGGAGGGCGGTTACGGTTTGGCATCAGGAAGGGGGGGGGGGGGGATTAGGTTAGGCATGGAAGGGGGGGGGGGGTTAAAGATTAGGTGTGTGTTTTTGTATTGGGGGGGGGGGGGTTGTTTTGGGTTAAAGAGACACTGAAGCGGAAAAAAAATATGATATAGTGAATTGGTTGTGTACTATGAATAATTACTAGAAGATTAGCGGCAAAGAAAATATTCTCATACTTTTATTTTCAGGTATATAGTGTTTTTTCTAACATTGCATCATTCTATAATGTGTGCAGATTACACAACACTCAGCATTCAAAATGAGTCTTTCATAGCAGTCTGTGAAGTAATGAACTCTCCTCTAGCAGAGAAAATGTAAACAGTTCACTTACAGTTGAGATAATAAAAGTCAGATAACAGCCCTCTCCACGACTTAAAGTGAACCTCCGGACTAAAAATCGACTCAGCAGCACTGAAAAGCCTTGGTGTTTCTTAAACAGTTTCACAGCATCAGAACTTTGTTTCTCTTATACAAGCCTTCTTTTTAGCTGCACAGAAGAAAACTGCCCGGGCTTTTTTTCCCTGATGCTGTGCAAAGCATGATGGGATTTCTGATGTTGTTGTTCTCGTTCTGCTGTTTTGGTGCAATTTTTTTTTTTTTTTTACATTTTGAATTTGACATTTAAAGCCTAGCGTGTGCAGCTGGGAGGGGTAATCAGGACACATGACAGATGGAACTGTGTCTCCTGCTCCTTGTCACCTCCTTTCAACCAAAAAGATGGCAGCCCCCATGAATCACAAACATTTGCCTGTTCTTTTAAAACCAGGTGGGTAAGAGAGTATATTACTTATCTATTATAATTAACATAACTAATGTAACTTAATGACAGTATGTTAGTTTAGGCTGAAGTTCCCCTTTAAGGCCCATACACACGTCGGATTTTTGCGAACGACCCGTCGTTTGAACATTCCGTCGTTCGCACGTCAAATCCGGCGTGTGTACAGACTATCGTTCGGGTGATAAGACTGGCGGATCGCTGAAAACCACTCTTATCACCCGAACGATAGTCTGTACACACGCCGGATTTGACGTGCGACCGAAGGAACGAGCTGAACGTTAAAACGACGGGTCGTTCGCAAAATTCCGACGTGTGTATGGGCCTTAAGACTTAGTCGGAGAGTTAATGGCTTGTTTGCATAGAGATAACTGGAGTTTCTTAACTCTTCCTGTACTGGAAACAATTAGACTGATGTATCTGATCTTAATGTTTTATTTCTTAGCTGTACTACACATACAAATCATAATATCATCATTTTTTTTTCGCTTCATCGTCTCTTTAGTGTTTTTTTCTAACATTGCATCATTCTATAATATGTGCAGATTACACAACACTCAGCATTCAAAATGATTCTTTCAGAGCAGTCTGTGAAGTAATGACCTCTCCTCTAGCAGAGGAAAAGTTATTAGTTCACTTACAGTTGAGATAATAAAAGTCAGATAACAGCCCTCTCCACGACGAAGACTTAGTCGGAGAGCTTAATGGCTTTTTTGCATAGAGAGAACAACTGGAGTTTCTTAACCGTTCCTGTACTGGAAACAATTAGACTGATGTATCTGATCTTTATGTTTTATTTCTTAGCTGTACTACACATACAAATCATAATATCATATTTTTTTTTTTGCTTCAGTGTCTCTTTAAATGGAGGGGGGGGGGGGGTTGGGGGTAGGGGTAGGTATAGGAGGGTTCTGTGTGAAAGTACGGTTAGGTTTAGCTGTAGTAAAATATCAATAACATTTACTGATATTTTACTATTGGAATTACGATTGCAAATGTTACCGATAGTCTGCTATTTTTATTTCACGTACGCATTCAAAGAACCCTAAATATTCTTTGGATAAGAGTAAAAAATTGTCGGTGATCAATGAGAGGTCAATGATTCTAAATGGATACAAATTTTATGCAAATATATGTAGTTTAGATATGGACCAACGCAGCAGTTGCTCCATTTGATTGGCCCATATTCATGCTGTATAAATGAAACTGCCGTAATTAAACCTACACACTGGTCACATGTGGCTGAACCGTAGTCTGAGCACAGGTAGCAAGCAGGGCTGCCTCTCCGCTGTAACCTTGACCCAGTCATACATCTAATAGATGTCACAGCAAACAAATGCAGAGAAGCCGCAGAGTGCAAGGCGAGACGCCAGCGCAGACAAATGAATCCATCACTGGGAAATAAAAGCAGACTGTTTGCTCTCGCGCTTTACCCAGGGTGCCCTTGTCCAAACCGGCTCCTGTTCTGCTGTCACCGTCTCAGGACGGATGGCTTATGCGAGAAGTCCTTATGTATTCCAGTCACAGAACTCTTCCACATATATTATCGGCACTCGGGTCATGCAATTCAAAGAGGACAACGCCAGCAGCCTCGTGAACAAAAGACTTAAAGAGAACCTGTAACCAAGAATTCAACTTTATCCCAATCAGTATCCGATATCCCCTTTCCTATGAGAAATCTATTCCTTTTCACAAACGGATCATTAGGGGGCTCTGTATGGCTGATGTTGTGATGAAACCCCTCCTATAGTGTGATGTCAGGACCATGGTGCTGGCATCACACTGTGGGAGCCTTGTTGCATTGTGGGAAATAGCAGCTGTTGTGGTGAAACCTCTCCCACAGGAAATTGTGAGGACCAAGGTCCTGGCAGTTTCCGGTCTGTGAACCTCATTGCATTGTGGGAAATAACAGCTGCTTTACTGTTTACAGCGGATTCCAACTGCCAAAAAAGCAAGCAGCATCTCCTTCCACTGACATCACCTGCCAGCAGTAAAAATGTCAGATAAATGTCAGAACGTAAATCAGGGAGAGGAAAGATTTTACAATAGGCAAACACTGACTAAATCATTTATACATAATTGTAATTTTATAACATTATTTTCACTGGAGTTCCTCTTTAAAGTGAAGCTTCCAGGATCCGCCACGTTTGTAAATCGATAATGCTACTTGAAACCAACTATTCACTGATGAGCACCATTTTTAGCACCCAGGGCATCTGAATAGCACATTAAAAATGCATGCCAACGATGTGGCTCATCGTAAAAAAATACATTACTTATTTTTATATTTAAAAGTTTAGAGGCTGTTCACCCTATTTCTGAGGTCTGTCCAACCGTAGCAATTTCAGATAAGGACTGATGTAATTATTTTATTGCAAACATTAGCAGAGAACAAACAAAAGCTTTCCTCAGCAAGAGGATGGAGAGATAGGGCATTATGTTTCAAAGAGTTTAGAGAAGTCACAGACGCTATCTTCACACCTTTCCCTGGATAAAGAATGGGAAGCTAGAAGGGGAGGGGGTAACATGGCAGCTGCTATACTATTAGAAACTAGGTCAAACTGCAGAAAAAAAAGTGGTGCTTGGTTCCCTTTAAAAGACTACTATTGCAGAAAATATTAAAATTTAAAATGCATGTGTAGGCATACAGTGGTGTGAAAAACTATTTGCCCCCTTCCTGATTTCTTATTCTTTTGCATGTTTGTCACACTTAAATGTTTCTGCTCATCAAAAACCGTTAACTATTAGTCAAAGATAACATAATTGAACACAAAATGCAGTTTTAAATGATGGTTTTTATTATTTAGTGAGAAAAAAAATTCAAAACCTACATGGCCCTGTGTGAAAAAGAAATTGCCCTCTGAACCTAATAACTGGTTGGGCCACCCTTAGCAGCAATAACGGCAATCAAGCATTTGCGATAACTTGCAACGAGTCTTTTACAGCGCTCTGGAGGAATTTTGGCCCACTCAACCTTGCAGAATTGTTGTAATTCAGCTTTATTTGAGGGTTTTCTAGCATGAACCACCTTTTTAAGGTCATGCCTCAACATCTCAATAGGATTCAGGTCAGGACTTTGACTAGGCCACTCCAAAGTCTTAATTTTGTTTTTCTTCAGCCATTCAGAGGTGGATTTGCTGGTGTGTTTTGGGTCACTGTCCTGCTGCAGCAACCAAGATCGCTTCAGCTTGAGTTGACGAACAGATGGCCGGACATTCTCCTTCAGGATTTTTTGGTAGACAGTAGAATTCATGGTTCCATCTATCACAGCAAGCCTTCCAGGTCCTGAAGCAGCAAAACAACCCCAGACCATCACACTACCACCACCATATTTTACTGTTGGCATGATGTTCTTTTGCTGAAATGCTGTGTTACTTCTACGACAGATGTAATGGGACACGCACCTTCCAAAAAGTTCAACTTTTGTCTTGTCGGTCCACAAGGTATTTTCCCAAAAGTCTTGGCAATCATTGAGATGTTTTTTAGCAAAATTGAGACGAGTCTTAATGTTCTTTTTGCTTAAAAGTGGTTTGCGCCTTGGATATCTGCCATGCAGGCTGTTTTTGTCCTGTCTTTTTCTTATGGTGGAGTCGTGAACACTGACCTTAATTGAGGCAAGTGAGGCCTGCAGTTCTTTAAATGTTGTCCTGGGGTCTTTTGTGGCCTCTCGGATGAGTTTTCTCTGCGCTCTTGGGGTAATTTTGGTCGGTCGGCCACTCCTGGGAAGGTTCTTCACTCTTCCATGTTTTTGCCATTTGTGGATAATGGCTCTCACTGTGGTTCGCTGGAGTCCCAAAGCTTTAGAAATGGCTTTATAACCTTTACCAGACTGATAGATCTCAATTACAGTACTTTTGTTCTCATTTGTTCCTGAATTTCTTTGGATCTTGGCACGATGTCTAGCTTTTGAGGTACTTTTGGTCTACGTCTCGGTGTCAGATAGCTCCTATTTAAGTGATTTCTTGATTGAAACAGGTGTGGCAGTAATCAGGCCTGGTGGTGACTACAGAAATTGAACTCAGGTGTGATAAACCACAGTTACGTTGTTTTTTTAACAAGGGGGGCAATCACTTTTTCACACAGGGCCATGTACATTTGGAGTTTTTTTTCTCATTAAATAATAAAAACCATCATTTAAAACTGCCTTTTGTGTTCAATGTTGTTATCTTTGACTAATAGGTAACGGTTTTTGATGAGCAGAAACATTTAAGTGTGACAAACATGCAAAAGAATAAGAAATCAGGAAGGGGGCAAATAGTTTTTCACACCACTGTATGTGTAAAATGTGCATTGCTCCATGATAAAATGCACTACAAATGACTTCATTCTCATTTCGCTGTCACTACCGGTAGGCAGTACAGATCTGACAGTTTTCCGACTGCATCTCCACATTAGGCTCATAAGGATCCACACACTTCCCCCTCCCAAGGTAAGTACCCTCCCGAAGGAAGTTATCTTTATGACAGATCCTCTTTAATCTAGTGTGTGTAGGTGGCTTCATACAGGCAGAACTGAAAAGTTTTGTTGAAGGAAATCACAGAACTAGTAAATATTACATTGCGAGCTCCGTCACTGACCCGTCCTTGCCCTGTTCGATAAATATGTATGTCTACCTGCCTCCAAAAGAACAAAGAGCCAATCTCCCTCCTTATCCTACGGCCATCTTTCCTTTACGTTATCATCCCGCAGCATGGATTGCCCCGTGTTCACTTGGATAAAGCAGCAGCACTGCAAAGGCATTTTGTAACAGAAAAGATGAAAAGGTCTTTTTAAGAAGTGAGAGCTGCGCTCGCTTCAAAGGTACGGGGAAAAAAATAGGTACGTGGAGTGCTAGAATGGGAATTCTTCGAGCTACGCTCCGGGTCACTGAGAATTGACCTGTTTCTAAAGCACCCCTCCGAGCGGCTACATTGTTCCCATACTGCCTTCCAACTACGCCAAAAGATCTGCATAACGGATGTTATGAAACGTAAAGAGCGATCAGATGTAAAAAATGCCAGGGGTGTATCACAAACATTTCAATATTCTCACCACCACGACGGCCAGGTAGCGAAGCATCCATCGTGTCTTTTGTGTATATGGTCACCACGTTCTTCCTCTTGCTACTTTCTTAGCCCTGGTTATCTGCCACCTAATAACAGTTACCGGCCACCTAAGTATGAATAGCAAAAGCGCAATACTGGTCTTAAAGTCAGCCTGAACCTTCTCTCAATCCTCTCCCCTCCTCTGGAACACTCTCCCTCAACACATCCGCAACTCACCCACACTTCCTATTTTTAGGCGCAATATGAAAACTCACCTCTTCAGGCAAGCATTCTGTCCTACCTAGGACACTTCAGCCACTGGCCACCATTTCTACCACCACATACACAGCTTCCCTTTATCTACTGTCCTATCCCTTAAATGTTTAGACTGTAAGGCCTTTTATCCAGGGCCCTCTTCCCTTTCGTCGCACAATGCTGTGTAATGGGTGTACACACCTCCCACCTCCGTGTAACAATATGTTGTTAACTTGTTTACTGCTTTAGCTGTTATACCCTCTTGTCTTGGATCAACTGTTTGTATTGTTTACTTTGTGTTCTTATATCCTGTACGCTATTGTACAGCGCTGCGGAAGATGCTGGCGTTATATAAATCAATAATAATAATAATAATAATAATAATAATAATAATAATAATGGGAAAGCTACTGATCGGGTCAGACTTCAATCCTTGGTTACATTTCCTCTTTAAAGAGACACTGAAGTGAAAAAAAAATATATGATATAATGAATTGGTTGTGTACTATGAATAATTACTAGAAGATTAGCAGCAAAGAAAATATTCTCATACTTTTATTTTCAGGTATATAGTGTTTTTTCTAACATTGCATCATTCTATAATATGTGCAGATTACACAACACTCAGCATTCAAAATGATTCTTTCAGAGCAGTCTGTGAACTAATGACCTCTCCTCTGGCAGAGAAAAAGAAAAAACTGTTCACTTACAGTTGAGATAATAAAAGTCAGATAACAGCCCTCTCCAGGACTTTGAAAGTCGTAGAGATTAATGGCTTTTTTGCATAGAGATAACAACTGGAGTTTCTTAACTCTTCCTGTACTGGAAACAATTACACTGATGTATCTGATCTTAATGTTTTATTTATTAGCTGTTCTACACATACAAATCATAATAGCATCATTTTTTTTTCGCTTCAGTGTCTCTTTAACCAGTTCACCCCCAAGGGTTTTTATCCTAACGGACCAGAGCAATTTTCAGTTGTCAGCGCTCCTCCCTTTTATTCCCTAATAACTTTATTACTACTTATCACAAGAAAATGATCTATACCTCGTTTTTTTCGCCACCAATTAGGCTTTCTGTGGATAGTACATTTTGCTAAGAATTTTTTTATTCTAAATGCATTTTAATGAGAAAAACAGAAAAAAAAATAAAAAAATCATTATTTTTCAGTGTTCAGCCTTTATAGTTTTAAAATTAAACATTCTCCTGTGGATAAAACAAACACGTTTTATTTGCCCAGTGGTCCCGATAATTAAACCGTTTAGATTATGTCCCTACCACAATGTATGGCGACAGTATATTATTTTGAAATATAAGTGGTTATTTTTCTGTTTGTTCTGGCCATAATTACAAGCCCCTATGTAATAAATTGAAATTAATTTTCCCCCATAAAATATAGAATAAAAAAAGCCCCTAAGGCAACTATTTATTTATTTTTTTAAGCTGATTTTTTTTTTTTACAAGTGTTTTTTTTTGGGGGGAGGGTTGGAAGTGTAATTTTATTAATGATGTGTATATACTTGAAAATGTATGTATTTTGTAGATGTAATATACTTTTTGGCCACAAGATGGCGCTAGTGAACACTCATAGGACGTGTTCACTTTTTTTTTTTTTTTTTTACACACTTTATTAAACTGTTACATTTCCTGTTTATGTGAATGGACGTAGCCACTGTTCGCGGTCACGTCCATTCACTCCAGGCACTGCGATTGGGTAGAGGACTGTTCAGTCCTCTTCCCCAATCGCCCAGCACGGGATCCCGACGGTAATGGCGGCGGTAGCGGCGGACACACGGCGGTAGCAGCGGCGGGAATGCGCGACGTATTAAAACGTCATGTTGCTGTTAATAGCGGTAAGCATGACGTTTTAATACGTTAGGATGGCGGTAAATGGTTAAATGTCAGAAACCCCTTATATATGCCGTAAGATTACTGTGTCCATGCTTTTTCCACTAGCCCCTGTAACAGTCCAACCAACCATGATACCAAAGATACAAACCTGTAGTGGGTTTGGCTTTCTCTGTCACACTGACAGGTTCATCAACTTCCAAGCCCATAACCTTGGCCAGTAATGGATTAATATTTAATCAGAGTGAAGTATTGGCAGCTGCACTGAGTGTAACATGGATCTTAAAAAGCCTAAATTGTCCAGTGGCAGAATTGTTCTGCACGCAAAATTAGACCCATCGTAGACAAGAGCAGATCCTGACCCATACAGAGCTTACACATGAGTAGTACAACCATACCCAAGCTTCATGCTCACCGTATGATCCAACTTTCTGATGTTCCCTTATCCGTATCCCCAGATAGAACATTGTTGGATCGGTTTCAAAACTCTCCAGGACCTTGTTTATAATAACTCACTACCTCTTCTGCCAACGCCTTTGTATACTTCCCCAGTGTCTCAACTCCAGTACCCACTAGATTGTAAGCCCACAAGAGAAGGGATCTCCCTCTTGTTTCCGGATTCTGTGCAATTTATAAAATGAACATCTATCAGTATTGATGATATTATTCAAACTACACATCAATTGTATGTATCGGTATTTGTGTCACTGGGTGTCCTGATTGTACAGTGTGTTGAACTGCTCTTGTATCTATGCTCCCCATTGCTGTACATTTTGCACGTTATACAGCGCTATGGACTATGTTGGCACTCTATAAATAATAATATCACGCAGTCAGTAATAAGTGTGAGCCAATATAGTCACACTTGTACCAATAATACAAATTTGGATATTCAAATCCACCCAACACAATGGCCTCAATTCACTAAGATCATGCTGGAGATAATAAGGCAAGAGGAAACTTACCTCCACACAGTGGCCTCAATTCACTAAGCTTATCTCCTGTCTTTAATAACTCTTCTAGAGTTGTTACCATGGTGATAAGGCATGTAGTATTCAGGAAACATTTTACCTCAGGCAAACCTAAAGTTAACTCTTCTGTCTTTAAGTTAACTCTTTAATCCTTAAAATAACTCTAGAGTTAAAGACAGGCTGTTCATTAACTGCGTGTGAAAATAACTACAGAGGAGGTAATGTAACTACAGCGGAGGTAAATTAACTACAGAAGAGGTAACGTAAGGAATGAAGAGATAAGATAACTCTCACTGTGTGGAGGTAAGTATTCTCTTGCCTTATTATCTCCAGCATGATCTTAGTGAATTGAGGCCAGTGAGCGTTATCTTATCTCTTCATTCCTTAAGTTACCTCCTCTGTAGTTATTTTCACACGCAGTTAATAAACAGCCTGTCTTAAACTGTGGAGTTATTTTAAGGATTGAAGAGTTAACGTAAAGACAGAAGAGTTAACTTTGGGTTTGCCTGAGGTAAAATGTTTCCTGAATACAACATGCCTTATCACCATGGTGACCACTCTAGAAACGTCATTAAAGGCAGGAGATAAGCTTAGTGAATTGAGGCCAATGGATCAGAATCTATGATCAACGATCAGCCAAAGAAATTACCTGCTAGAATGCTAGCATAAAATACCTTATATGGTATTCTTCATTCATGTAGTAAATAAAATTGATTATTTTTTCAGGATATAAAAAATAACGAGTATAAGTGGGGAGGCAGTGGGAAAAAATAAGGCTGTTACTGTTTATAATCAAGAGATAGTGGATGGTGGATAAAAGGATAATTAATGTAATTATTTTCCTCTTTAAACTACAGTATATTCTGGTGTATAAGACTAATTTTTAACACTTGAAAATCATCTGAAATGTCAGGGGTCGTCTTATACGCCGGGTGTCATTGATATGCCCTATCCTGTTACCGCCTCTCAGATCTCGCTGCTGAGGACTGTAGTGAAGCGGCGCAGGCGCACATGTGCGAGATCTGAGAGGCAGAGGAGGAGGTAAATAGGATACAAGGGCGGGGCCAGACGGGTGAAAGAGGCGTGTTTTATGGGTACAGAGCGATCTATTCTTCCATACCGCTCTGATAAACAGGTAGACAAGGAGAGCAGGCCAGTCCAACTAGTCAATCGCCTATATACTGTTATATACTGGGTACCACATACAGTACAGCACCAGTATCTGGTCATACATAGCACCAGTGTATGATGTTTTTTTTTTTTAACTTCTATTTGGTGTGTGTTGGAAGAGGGGTAGTCTTATACGGCGAGTATATCCCAAACTCTATATTTTAACTGGAAAAGTTGGGGGGTCATCTTATACGCCGGAATATACGGTACTTTCATTATATTAAAAAAAGTGCAAGAAAATAAAAAATACACATTTCTGAAGTAGTGAAAGATTGTATACGTCTATAAAGTTTCAGGTCAATACTGATTACTTTATATTCCCTTTTTTTAGGCTTTCATACCGAACTGGCCAAGACACCGCAAACTGCGACACGTGCAGGAACAGTGCATGTATTATCTACAGGTGAGCGTCACATACTGTATACAAAACACATGAAATTATGTTAATGTTACTTTCAAACATTCCTCGATAATAAAACCCCTTTGTCTCTGCGTCCCATCCCTCACTTCCTTACTTTGTGTGTGCCCCGTGTGTTGTGCTACTGCGCATGTGCAGGGAGGGATGCAGAGACTGAGGAGAGCTGAGGGAGGACGGGGACTGAGGAGAGCTGAGGGAGAGCTAAGCTGTCTCTGCGTCCCATCCCTCACTTCCTTACTTTGTGTGTCCCGTGTGTTATGCTACTGCGCATGTGCAGGGAGGGATGCAGAGACTGAGGAGAGCTGAGGGAGGACGGGGACTGAGGAGAGCTGAGGGAGAGCTAAGCTGTCTCTGCGTCCCATCCCTCACTTCCTTACTTTGTGTGTGGCCCGTGTGTTGTGCTACTGCGCATGTGCAGGGAGGGACGCAGAGACTGAGGAGAGCTGAGGGAGGACGGTGACTGAGGAGAGCTGAGGGAGAGCTAAGCTGTCTCTGCGTCCCATCCCTCACTTCCTCTCTGTGTGTGCCCCGTGTGTTGTGCTACTGCGCATGTGCAGGGAGGGATGCAGAGACTGAGGAGAGCTGAGGGAGGACAGGGACTGAGGAGAGCGGAGGGAGAGATGAGCTGTCTCTGCGTCCCATCCCTCACTTCCTTACTTTGTGTGTGCCCCGTGTGTTGTGCTACTGCGCATGTGCAGGGAGGGATGCAGAGACTGAGGAGAGCTGAGGGAGGACGGGGACTGAGGAGAGCGGAGGGAGAGCTGAGCTGTCTCTGCGTCCCATCCCTCACTTCCTTACTTTGTGTGTGGCCCGTGTGTTGTGCTACTGCGCATGTGCAGGGAGGGATACAGAGACTGAGGAGAGCTGAGGGAGGACGGGGACTGAGGAGAGCTGAGCTGTCTCTGCGTCCCATCCCTCACATTCTCTCTTTGTGTGTGCCCCGTGTGTTGTGCTACTGCGCATGTGCAGGGAGGGATGCAGAGACTGAGGAGAGCTGAGGGAGGACGGGGACTGAGGAGAGCTGAGGGAGAGCTGAGCTGTCTCTGCGCCCCATCCCTCACTTCCTTTCCTTGTGTGTGCCCCGTGTTTTGCGCTACTGCGCATGTGCAGGGAGGGACGCAGAGAGTGAGGAGAGCTGAGGGAGGTCGGGGACTGAGGAGAGCTGAGGGAGAGCTGAGCTGTCTCTGCGTCCCATCCCTCACTTCCTTTCTTTGTGTGTCCCGTGTGTTATGCTACTGCGCATGTGCAGGGAGGGATGCAGAGACTGAGGAGAGCTGAGGGAGGAAGGGGACTGAGGAGAGCTGAGGGAGAGCTAAGCTGTCTCTGCGTCCCATCCTTCACTTCCTTTCTTTGTGTGTGCCCCGTGTGTTGTGCTACTGTGCATGTGCAGGGAGGGATGCAGAGACTGAGGAGAGCTGAGGGAGGACGGGGACTGAGGAGAGCTGAGGGAGAGCTAAGCTGTCTCTGCGTCCCATCCTTCACTTCCTTTCTTTGTGTGTGCCCCGTGTGTTGTGCTACTGTGCATGTGCAGGGAGGGATGCAGAGACTGAGGAGAGCTGAGGGAGGACAGGGACTGAGGAGAGCGGAGGGAGAGATGAGCTGTCTCTGCGTCCCATCCCTCACTTCCTTTCTTTGTGTGTGCCCCGTGTGTTGTGCTACTGCGCATGTGCAGGGAGGGATGCAGAGACTGAGGAGAGCTGAGGGAGGACGGGGACTGAGGAGAGCTGAGGGAGAGCTAAACTGTCTCTGCGTCCCATCCCTCACTTCCTTTCTTTGTGTGTGCCCCGTGTGTTGTGCTACTGCGCATGTGCAGGGAGGGACGCAGAGACTGAGGAGAGCTGAGGGAGGACAGGGACTGAGGAGAGCGGAGGGAGAGATGAGCTGTCTCTGCGTCCCATCCCTCACTTCCTTTCTTTGTGTGTGCCCCGTGTTTTGCGCTACTGCGCATGTGCAGGGAGGGATGCAGAGACTGAGGAGAGCTGAGGGAGGACGGGGACGGAGGAGAGCTGAGGGAGAGCTAAGCTGTCTCTGCGTCCCATCCCTGCACTTTCTTTCTTTGTATGTGCCCCGTGTGTTGTGCTACTGCGCATGTGCAGGGAGGGACGCAGAGACTGAGGAGAGCTGAGGGAAGTCGGGGACTGAGGAGAGCGGAGGGAGAGATGAGGGAGAGCTGAGCTGTATCTGCGTCCCATCCCTCACTTCCTTTCTTTGTGTGTGCCCCGTGTGTTGTGCTATTGAGCATGTGCAGGGAGGGATGCAGAGACTGAGGAGAGCTGAGGGAGGACGGGGACTGAGGAGAGCTGAGCTGTCTCTGCGTCCCATCCCTCACTTCCTTTCTTTGTGTGTGCCCCGTGTGTTGTGCTACTGCGCATGTGTAGGGAGAGACGCAGAGACTGAGGAGAGCTGAGGGAAGACGGGGCCAGAAGTGGTGTGTGTGTGTGTGTGTGTGTGTGTGTGTGTGTGTGTGTGTGTGTGTGTGTGTGTGTGTGTGTGTGTGTGTGTGTGTGTGTGTGTGTGTGTGTGTGTGGTGACAGACCTAGCCCGTTTATAAATGGGCTAAGGTCACTAGTACTATATTATAACCATACAAATTTATTTTAAAAAATAAAATAAAACCAGAAGCTGTCATTTATACTTCAGATAAAGTACTGGTGATTTTTAAAGATTAATCATGTCCTTCACCATGAATACTCTATGAGATGACTAAGTAGAATACAGCATCAAGCCCCTCACAGACATTTAACTGAAGTCACCCAATCCAATTGTAGCAGAAACTTTGCATTATAACTTGAAAATCCTTAACGCTTGTTGTAAAGTATGTAAGAATACATTTAAAGGGTACCTGAACTGACAGGTGACTTGATGAGATAGCCATTTGTATGCATAGGCCTAAATTTACTAAGCAGTTTAGACTAGTCTACAGATGGTTTTTAGTCTACTAATGCAGCGTTTCCCAACCGCTGTGCCGCGGCACACTAGTGTGCCGCGGCATGTTGCCTGGTGTGCCGTGCGTTCCTACTGTATGTAGAACGCAGGAGGGGGGAAGCAGCGCTAGAAGGAGGGGCAGTGGAGGCAGCGGTGGGGAGGGGGGAAATATCCCCCCCCTCCCTCACCTGGGACCCCTCCTTCTGCCTCTCTCCCCCTCCATTTATGGGTGGCAAGTGCGGGGTCGGCGGCGGGGAGGCACGCGGAGAATTACTCACCACTTCCGCGTTCCAAGCGCCGGCAGCGTCATGTCGTCAGATCTCCGCCTTCAATGCCGCCCACTGTGCTTCCGCTAATCAGGAAGCACAGTGGGCGGCATTGAAGGCGGAGATCTGACGACATGACACTGCCGGCGCTTGGAACGCAGAAGTGGTAAGTCTGCGCATGTCTCCCCGCCGCCGAGCCGCCCCGCACTTGCCACCGATAAATGGAGGGGGAGAGAGGCAGAAGGAGGGGTCCCAGGTGAGGGAGGGGGGGGGGGGATATTTCCCCCCCCTCCCCACCGCTGCCTCCACTGCCCCTCCTTCTAGCGCTGCTTCCCTCCTCCTGGGCATCTATACTGGGGCAACTGTACTAGCTATACTGGGGGCAACTAAACTAGTTATACTGGGGGCAACTAAACTAGCTATACTGGGGGCAATTAAACTAGCTATACTGGGGGCAATTAAACTAGCTATACTGGGGGCAACTAAACTAGCTACACTGGGGGCAATTAAACTAGCTACACTGGGGGCAACTAAACTAGCTACACTGGGGGCAACTAAACTAGCTATACTGGGGGCAATTAAACTAGCTATACTGGGGGCAATTAAACTAGCTATACTGGGGGCAACTAAACTAGCTACACTGGGGGCAACTAAACTAGCTATACTGGGGCACTACCTACCTATACTGGGTACTATGCTAGCTATGCTGGGCACTATACTAGCTATACTGGGCACCATACTAGCTATCTGGGCACTATACTAGCTATCTGGGCACTATAGTAGCTATACAGGGCACTACCTACCTATACTGGGGCACTACCTATCCATACTGGGACTATACTAACCATACTGGGGCAACTAAACTCCCTATACTGGGGCAACTATGCTAGCTATGCAGCCGCACCCCAGCCCCCCCCCCCCCCCCCGTAGCCTGCTACACACGGCACTGTCCACTAGGTCGCGCAAACACCCGCGCGCCCCCCGCCGTTCCCCGGAGAAAATTATGGTCAGAAAGTGTTCCCCGGGGCCGGAAAAGGTTGGGAACCACTGTACTAATGGTTTGGTGTAATGTTTTAGACCTGTTTTTAGACCTGGTCTAACATTCAGTAATTACACAATTCACAAAGGCAAACAAGGAGTAACCACGCCCACTTTTCTGACAGAGATTAGACCAGCTGATTTCTGTGGGTAAAGTAATTCTGTGAGGTATTTTATTATGTGAGGATGGAACCTTTTGAATGAATTATGCAGGAATTTAATTGTATCCAGAGGAGAGCTCATCAGAGGAGATACAGTGGTGTGAAACTATTTGCCCCCTTCCTGATTTCTTATTCTTTTGCATGTTTGTCACACTTAAATGTTTCTGCTCATCAAAAACCGTTAACTATTAGTCAAAGATATAATTGAACACAAAATGCAGTTTTAAATGATGGTTTTTATTATTTAGTGAGGAAAAAAAACTCAAAACCTACATGGCCCTGTGTGAAAAAGAAATTGCCCCCTGAACCTAATAACTGGTTGGGCCACCCTTAGTAGCAATAACTGCAATCAAGCATTTGCGATAACTTGCAACGAGTCTTTTACAGCGCTCTGGAGGAGTTTTGGCCCACTCATCTTTGCAGAATTGTAATTCAGTTACAAGTTGTAATTCAGCTTTTTTTGAGGGTTTTCTAGCATGAACCGCCTTTTTAAAGGTCATGCTACAACGTCTCAATAGGATTCAGGTCAGGACTTTGACTAGGCCACTCCAAAGTCTTCATTTTGTTTTTCTTCAGGCATTCAGAGGTGGACTTGCTGGTGTGTTTTGGGTCATTGTCCTGCTGCAGCACCCAAGATCGCTTCAGCTTGAGTTGACGAACAGATGGCCGGACATTCTCCTTCAGGATTTTTTGGTAGATAGTAGAATTCATGGTTTCATCTATCACAGCAAGCCTTCCAGGTCCTGAAGCAGCAAAACAACCCCAGACCATCACACTACCACCACCATATTTTACTGTTGGTATGATGTTCTTTTGCTGAAATGCTGTGTTACTTCTACGCCAGATGTAACGGGACACACACCTCCCAAAAAGTTCAACTTTTGTCTCGTCGGTCCACAAGGTATTTTCCCCAAAGTCTTGACAATCATTGAGATGTTTTTTAGCAAAATTGAGACGAGCCTTAATGTTCTTTTTGCTTAAAAGTGGTTTGCGCCTTGGATATCTGCCATGCAGGCCGTTTTTGCCCAGTCTCTTTCTTATGGTGGAGTTGTGAACACTGACCTTAATTGAGGCAAGTGAGGCCTGCAGTTCTTTAGATGTTGTCCTGGGGTCTTTTGTGGTCTCTCGGATGAGTTTTCTCTGCGCTCTTGGGGTATTTTTGGTCGGCCAGCCACTCCTGGGAAGGTTCACCATGTTTTTGCCATTTGTGGATAATTGCTCTCACTGTGGTTCGCTGGAGTCCCAAAGCTTTAGAAATAGCTTTATAACTTTTACCAAACTGATAGATCTCAATTACTTTTGTTCTCATTTGTTCCTGAATTTCTTTGGATCTTGGCATGATGTCTAGCTTTTGAGGTGCTTTTGGTCTACTTCTCTGTGTCAGATAGCTCCTATATAAGTGATTTCTTGATTGAAACAGGTGTGGCAGTAATCAGGCCTGGGGGTGACTACAGAAATTGAACTCAGGTGTGATAAACCACAGTAAAGTTATTTTTTTTAACAAGGGGGGCAATCACTTTTTCACACAGGGCCATGTAGATTTGGAGTTTTTTTTCTCACTAAATAATAAAAACCATCATTTAAAACTGCCTTTTGTGTTCAATGTTGTTATCTTTGACTAATAGTTAACGGCTTTTGATGAGCAGAAACATTTAAGTGTGACAAACATTCAAAAGAATAAGAAATCAGGAAGGGGGCAAATAGTTTTTCACACCACTGTATAGGTCAGTCATAGCTGCTGGTTTGTGAATTGCATCTTTTGATCATTTCCCCTGCTTTACCCACCTAATTACCAAATGGTTTAAAGCATGTATAAAAACGGGTCTAAAACATTTGATAATCATGAATTCCCCCTTTGATGCAACTGACCAAACCATCAGTAGACTAGTCTAAACTGCTTAGTGAATTGAGGCCATAGTGTCAATACTGCAAATAACCGGGCAGTGTGAATGTTTCACTTTTTCCGGGAGAAAAAGAAAAAATGAAGATAGGCAATTGACTTTTTCTCTCTAGTAAGGACCTACTCAGACTACAGCTTAAAGGACCACCATCGCAAAAAAATATAAGCAGTTAAAATCTGACAGAACCGACATGGGGGATAACTCCTTATGGGGGATTCTTAGGATTTTCTTGGTTTTCAACAGCTTTTCCTGAACAGCAGTTTAACTGCCAAAATAATAAGATACCAGCCAGCCTCCCTACCCACTTGCAAGCTATTTTTGCAACTGCTGTTGAAAACAAAGAAAACCTTGAGAATCGCCCATGAGGAGATGGACTGGCCCAAAGCCTGTCGGTTCTGTCAGATTTTAACTGCCTACTTTTTCATGATAGTGGTCCTTTAACCCTCACTGAAAAAGTCCATAGACTCGGACTCTACTGTGTCAGACTGTGTAAAAGGCTGTCATTTTTACTGTAGTGTGCCTTCCCCAGCCTGGCAGGGAGTGCAGAGCGGTGCAGTGTGCGTTCATATGTGCGAGTTCTGGGCAGCTGATGGCGCCTCCTCTCCTCCGCCGGTGGCGCTGCAATGCCGACATCCTCTTCTGAGTTCCAATCACATGATATGACGTGATCATAATCCAGGGGATGGTGTCAGCATTGGAAGAGTCTCATTACCCCTCTTCCACCACCGGGCGGCACTGCAGCACTGACACCTTTCCCTGAGTCACAGTCACATGGCATATCATGTGATCAGAACTCAGAAGAGGATGTCGGGAGTGCAGCGCCGCTGGTGGATGAAGAGGAGACGCCATTCAGCCGCCCGGAACAGGTAAATACAAAGAAGCTCCCTGCAAAGCTCTACATAGCTGCATTAGGCAGTAAAATGGCATATGCCGCTAAAAGATGCCAGGGCACACAGTATCTATCTTGAGATAATGCATGCAGTGCTGCTAATAAGTTAAAGCATAACTGAAGTGAGAGGGATATGGAGGCTGCCTTATTTCCTTTTAAGCAATACTAGTTGCCAGGTTGTCTTGCTGATCCATTTGGCTGAAGTGTCTGAATCACTAGAGACACAAGCATGCAGGTTATCTTGTCAGATCTTAGTTGCAAATGTAGAAAAGGGTGATCGGCACCAGATGCTTTACCGGCAGACCCCTAGGTGGTTAGTGGATAGCTCACTGCGCCTCTGGAGTGCAATCAAACGTGTAAAAAGTAGGGAAGGAGATCCGGGCATCAGAGGCCTTTGTTTTTGTGTTTGTATCCTGTCTCCCCACCCCTTTCAGTGAAATAAGACGGGGGGCGGGGAGAGGCTGAGATTGACTGGATAAGAGGCAGAGCTACTGCGCACAGCTCTGCCTCTATTGGGCAGCAACATTCCGAAATGGCAGAATTTTGCCCCAGTATTTCATGGATAAATACCTCGTTCTGCCACGGGGATGGGGCGAATCAGCTTGCATCTCAATGCTAAAGATGACTGATTTATAAAAAAATAAAAAAAACAAAACACTTCAGAATCTCTTTAAAACAATCTTACACCTGGAGGAAAAAAAATACATACAGGCGAAGATCTGTTCACAGTGGGACGTTGCTGAGCTGGGTGTGGCACCACTCTATATTGGTCACCCCTGCTCATTTGCACTTATGCTATGATTAAGGACGTGTAACGTCCGAAACATGTCAGCATGTGGTGATGGATCTTAGATTGTCATGTGTTTGATTCAATAAAGTTATTTCTACTCTACCGACATTGTGCGGAATTTACCTTCTACACTATGGGACGTTGCCGAGCTGCATTATAAAATTTTATAACGCAGCTTACCGCACTGCAATACAAAGTCTATGCAACATTCACAGTATGACGTTAGCATTGCATGGTAACGTGTTGCGTTATGGTAAAACACTGCTGCATTGCGTTACCTCTAAACACACACACTATCAGGTACAGGGCAGCATACTGTTCATTGCCTGTATGCTTTACTGTACATACACAATGTGACGGTAACAAAAAACTTTAATCCACCCCATCACTTTTTTTTATTTGTGTTCTAATGCTGTATTGCAACTTTAAAATGCAACGTCCTGATGTGAACCTAGCCTTAAAGGGACTCCGAGCAGTGCGGAAACTATGGAAAGATGCATATCATTTTAAAGCTCTCTTTCTCCTCTTTCCAATGATATATAAATCGCCGCCCTACGCCTTTTAGTTTTCGCTATTTTCGCAATTGAAATTGCGAAACTAAAAGGCGTAGGGCGACGATTTAGGAGTCGCCAGAAAGAGGAGAAAGAGAGCTTTAAAATGATATCCATCTTTCCATAGTTACATTGTATTACACAGGGCGACTTTTTCTGCTGAATGGAGCTGCTGACACTGGGGAAAGTGTCGTCCTGTGTAATACAATGTAACTATGGAAAGTTGGATATCATTTTAAAGCTCTCTTTCTCCTCTTTCTGACGACCCCAAAAATCGACGCCTTTTAGTTTTCTCTATTTTCGCGATCGAAAGCGCAGCCGCGGCAATTTCAATCGCGAAAATATCGAAAACTAAAAGGCGTAGGGCGGCGGTTTATATATCATTGGAGAGCTTTAAAATGATATGCATCTTTCCATAGTTTCTGCACTACTCGGAGTCCCTTTAAAATGTAGTATGTGACTACATAAAAAAATAAAATAATAATCTTAAAAATAAAATCATAATCTTAAAAATAAAATGTTCTGTGCAACTCAGAAACAGCATATTTTTCTAATTACAAACCTTTACAAATATCATGCTGTTAATTACATCTTGTTGCAGTAGGGCACGTAAGGCAACAGATTAGCGCATTGGAAGTGTAATTATTCGGACTGGTGAAAAGATAAAGAAATAAAATCCTAAATCAATAATATGCAACCTTTTTTTAAATTACCTTGGTAGCTTATAGAGCCCTAGTCACTAGCACAAGAGTTTCTCATTACAAGAACATCATAAACTAACTGGCTTAAACAATTCACTTTCGTAATTTGATCACTTTATTAGAAGTTATCAACATACAAAACAAAAAATCCCCCCAAAAGATAGACTATTAGTAAGCAGAATATCAGGTGGTACTGTTCATCGTTGCTCAAGGTCTACATACTCCCTTGCCTTGCTGCTATTTTAACAGAGTGTTTATGAATGAGAAATTAATTAGAATTAGTTATTAAATTATACAAAGCATCTGCATTGTCTTTGTGAATGCTACTTTTTTTGCCTGATTTTAGCATTACCTTAAAGAGACACTGAAGCGAAAAAAAATAAAAATGATACAATGAATTGGTTGTGTACTATGAATAATTACTAGAAGTTTAGCAGCAAAGAAAATATTCCCATATTTTTATTTTCAGGTATATAGTGTTTTTTCTAACATTGCATCATTCTATAATATGTGCACATTACACAACCCTCAGCATTCAAAATGATTCTTTCAGAGCAGTCTGTGAACTAATGACCTCTCCTCTGGCAGAGGAAAAGTAAATAGTCCAGGAACAGTTGAGATAATAAAAGTCAGATAACAGCCCTCTCCACGACTTTGAAAGTCGCAGAGCTCAATTGCTTTTTTGCATAGAGATAACAACTGGAGTTTCTTAACTCTTCCTGTACTGGAAACAATTAGACTGATGTATCTGATCTTAATGTTTTATTTCTTAGCTGTACTACACATACAAATCATAATATCATAATTTTTTTTTCGCTTCAGTGTCTCTTTAACGCTAGTTACACACTAGGACGTTGCGTTGAGGGGACGTCATAGGGCACATAACGTGCCCCTAACGCAACGCCTGGTGCTCTCTGGTGTGGACATCGGAGTGAGCTGCGTTGTGCAGCTCACTCTGGCGTCCGTGATGCCGTGATGCGTACTCTTGGACGCATGCGGCATCACGTGGTCCCGCCCGGCCAATCGCCGGAGAGCGGCCGCTCCAGGAAGTAAACACTGCACGTCACTGAGTGTAGTGAATATTAATTAGCCATGTGCCCGGCCGCTCTCCCCTCCTCCCCAACATGACTGAGCATGTGCAAACAGTCTAACGCGGCTTAGCCGCGGAGAACGCACAGCATGCAGCACTGCATTACAATGTAACACAACGTGGGCAGTGTGAACAGCCCACTTGTGTTACATTGCTGTGCGTTGGTGGAGCGTTACAGGCTGCACTAACGTGCGCCTGTAACGTCCCTGTGTGCAAGAAGCCTTAAGGAAGCCTGAAGCGGAAAAACAAATGTGTGATACAATGAATTGTATGTGTAGCACTGATAATGACTAGAACATTAGTAGCAAAGAAAGGTCGTGTTTTTATTTAAAGTTATATTTTTTTTTATTTATTTATTTATTTTTTTAAATAATATTGCATCATACTGCCACAGTTCAGTTTTAAAAGCACACAGTGGCCCATATGCAATGACCTTTATCTACTGGGTTTTCTCCTATGAGATAATTTTTCACTTTTTTTTTTAATATATAAACATTCAATTTTTATTGTTGATATTTGAGAGCGTTATACAGAATGAGCACTAAATGATTACAATTAACTTCTATATGAACATGAAGTAATCTAGTCCTGTACATACACATTAGTGATGAAACAAGTGGCATACACATGGACCAACAATGTCAACAAGACCAAACAGAGAGGTTATTAAGGTCTAATAGGATTCGATCTTTGGGTGTTGCAATGTTTTCAGGGTGGGAGAAGTCGAGTAACATGTGTATTAATTCCTGATGTGATGCGTTTAGTTAGGAAAGGTCACCTTGAGTATGACGAAGTTTAATTCCCATATTAATATTAGCGTTTGCTAAGGCAAGAGTTGAGGATAATAAGGGAGGATTGCTGGAATTCCAGTTAGAAACAATTTGATGGCGAGTGGCGCGTATAATCTGCGATATCTCCAGACGATAAGGGGACGGCATGCATTCTAGGCCTATATGGAGGATCGCCAGTTGGGGAGTCATTTTAGAGGGCGCCCAGATATGAGATGTAATGTGTTGGTTAATCTCTTTCCAGAGCATATTAATGGGTCTGCAAAACCAGATTATGTGAGGCAACGACCCTAGTGAGCCACAATTTCTCCAGCAATCCGGGGTAGTGTCTTTTTTGAATTTTGACAGTTTCAACTTCTTTTTAAAAGAACTTCTCAGCACTTTGCAATTGAAAAGGTATCAAAAAGGTACTATGAAATGTGTTTATTTTCTTGCACGTTGTTGGTTTAAAGGGCATTTTAATCGACAAGTGCGTGAATAGCACCTAGGAGAAAAAGTGAATTTCATATGGGTCACTGTCTTTCAAAGTACAAAACATAACAGAAATAGTGCCCCTTTGAAATTTCCTGCAGTGAAACCTTATCTCCAGCTGTCCCTCACGGTTTCATTGATGTATAAGTGCTTCAGAAAACAGGACTGTATTCGTTCAGATAAGTTCTTAGCAGCTCTTTGCTAATTCTTAGCCGTACTACGCATACAATTCATTATATCATGCATGTATTTTCACTATAGGTTTGCTTTAATATTAGTGTTCAGCAAAAATGTCTCAACATGTAAATCCACTAACTCATGCAGTGAAAGAAACTAAGCTAATAAAAGTCAGCTGTTGATCAGCAATAAACTGGCAGATGACTAATTTTTCAGCAGTTAGAGGTTTTGGTCTTCTCAAATGATTTTGCATGTTGGGATCATTTTGATTGGTTTTCCACTATACCCTTACTTCAAGAGGAACTCCAGTGAAAATAATGTAATAAAAAAAAAAGTGCTTCATTTTTACAATAATTATGTATAAATGATTTAGTCAGCGTTTGCCCATTGTAATATATTTTAAATCCCTGATTTACATTCTGACATTTATTACATGGTGACATTTTTACTGCTGGCAGGTGATGTAGCTGCTGCATGCTGTTTTGGCAGTTGGAAACAGCTGTAAACCGCTATTTCCCACAATGCAGCAAGGTTCCCAGACAGGAAACGGGCAGGAGTACGTACTCAAGAGTTTCTTGTGGGAGGGGTTTCACCACAATATCAGTCATACAGCGCCCCCTGATGGTCTGTTTGTGAAAAGGAATAGATTTCTCATGTAAAAGGGGGTATCAGCTACTGATTGGGATAAAGTTCAATTCTTGGTCGGAGTTTCTCTTTAAGACTTCCCATCTTCATTCCCTTATTAACAATGCCAGTTGCCTGGCTGTCATGTTAAGTGTTTGGTATTAGTTTTATTTGAGCCACACACCTGCAAAACAGTGCCGCCAGTGGAGTCACACCAGAGTCACAGCATCTGATCCGAATGCTCATACTGGGCCAGTGACTTAAAGTATAAGTGACAGAGAACCAGCAAAAATGCCAGGCAACTAGGCATGATTTATTAGAAATTGAAGATGGCAGCTTTCATATAACTCTCAGGCCTGGTGCACACCAGAGGAGTTTTTCTGAGCGTTTTGAGTTTTTAAATCTGCTGCTAATGTTATCCTATGTGTCTGTGCACACTGGAGCAATGAGGTTTTGTAAAAAACCCCATAGCATTACATTGGGAAGAGCTTTTGAAACCTCTAAAAGCTCTTCCCAATGTAATTCTATGTTTTTTTTTTTACAAAACCTCATTGCTCCAGTGTGCACAGACACATAGGATAACATTAGCAGCAGATTTAAAAACTCAAAACGCTCAGAAAAACTCCTCTGGTGTGCACCAGGCCTCACTTCAGGATTCCTTTAAGAACCCTACCACCTCTCCAGATTTTGTCATGACCAAGAAAGTGGCACGGCACCGGGCAAATAGTGAAATGGCAAAAAAACAATTGTGCACACTGGCCGACCAATGTTGGACTTTGGCTGGTAAAATTATAACTGCTAAATTGGCCATTTTGATTCCCAACTTCCACCCAACTTCTGGCCTTGGGAGTAACGCGTGTGGGTGACTAATTAATGTTTAAGATTTCAGTTTACAATTTAATATTTCAGTTTACAAATTAGCCCAGTTGCTTCAAGCAATATATACTAAACATTAGTTTACTTATTTTTTCCATGTGTCTCACATTTTAGTGTTGAATTGGACTTCAAACAGCAAGAAGACAAACTCCAACCAGTGTTGAAAAAACTCCATCCCATCGAGGAAACTCAGGTTGCACCTTTGCCTTACCCTTCCGAGAGTTATACATCAACCCCTAAGCAAAAATCCAAAACAGAATCGAAAAAACATGGAAGATGGAAACTCTGGTTTCTTTAGCGCAAGTCCACTGAACACTACTCCACTGGCCATCAAAAGGCACATACCGAAAATACAACGGTTCACTTAAAAAGGGTTCTTGTTAACCTGATGTTATGAAGAAGCAAATGGTTGGGCAGTATGCAGATACCTACTGTGCGTACCAAAAAGGCCTTTTACACTTGCAACTCAACTCGAAGAAGCAAGGAATACAATAAAAATAAATCACAACATGCCAACTTTTACTAGTGGTTCACAATCTGGGATGTAACATCTGGATTCGAAATTTGTATTACCAAATGGGAAGAAAAAGAAAAAAAAAAGTTGGAAATTTTAATTATTTTCTCTTTTTTCTTATCGGCTCAGCATAAGCAACCACTATAATTTGCTTCCTGGATTCTAAAGCCTTTATGTTTAAAAATGAATACGAGAAGAAAGGTTATAGCCTTACGTTACGGCATCTTTCATTTTGCATTTCCGCGTGGAATTCAAGCAGGGAATATGTGCAATTCTCAGCACATCAAAACCCGGAGAAAGCACAAATTTTCAAGTGGTCGGAGACCAATGAAAAATCTCAAAGATGTGACTAAACATGTGTATTTGCCTTCCCGTGCTGACAAATTATTTATTTTAGTCATTCGCATACTAATTTTAATATTTTAGAGAAGATGTTGAATTTGATTAAGTGCAAAGAGCCAATCATTTCCCAAAGTCAGAACATGCCTTTAATCTCATTGTTCGTTGACAGGGTCAAGGCTTTGGGACACGGTTTACTTAGCTCACATTTCTAATGTTTTCGTACCCAAAACCCAAACTCTTCAAATATATACACACATATAAGATTCTGACTAAGGTTTCATCACCGAAGTTGGAATACAGTTGATCTTGAAAGTTAAAAGATTTTGTATTCTCAAATGCCATACCATTGTAAAAGAAGCAAATATTTATCTATTTATTCTTAATTTGGCTTTATGCTTTGTTATAATAGGTCCTAGAGATCTAAAAACCTTTTTTCAATAAAATGTTATGATTTAAAGAAATGTAATTTACACTACTCAATAATTCTTAGTTTAAAACAACGTATGTATGTTGATATTTTTAGCTAATTTGAAATTAACGGAATTCAGAATAACTTAAATATTTACCTAATGCAGTGTTAAGTCAGAATGAGTTGTTTCACTACTTAGTAAAAAAAAAAAAATATTTGCAATCTTGACTTGATTGTAATTGTTAGAACTAATTTTAAAGATATGTATAAGTAATAATGCAGTTGTAATATGCCCTTTAAATACAATTAATTTTCATGTTTCGCAATATAACCTGTGGCTTAAATTTATTTGAAAGGTTAGAATATTTATTTTTCTCTATACAGATTCCTAAGTGGTAGCATCCTAAAAAAAAAAAAGAAAGATAATATTTATCATCTGGATCAGCAGGGATATGTGAGGGAGCAGGCTGGAGTTGTACTTTATACTGGTTGAACTCGATGGACGTATGTCTTTTTTCAACCAAAATAACTATGTAACTAAATCAAAAACCCCTTTTAATATTGCCAAGTAATTGAAATATACCATGTGGCCTAAGAATACTTCTTTCAGCCACACTTCTAAAACGGTCTGCTTCCCAGAAAATTAATAAAAATAAATAAAATGATTCTTTTGGATATTGCTAATTGATGGATGTTATACAAATATACAATGTTTGAGCTATGAATTTATCTTACAATATACAGTTTCACTTACTAAAAACTTCAGTATAGTTAAAACAAATAAAATAAAAACTAATTCATGGTCACTGACAGTAGAAGAAAATTACAGAATTCACTAGTTCTCTGGTTGAACTCGATGGACGTATGTCTTTTTTCAACCAAAATAACTATGTAACTATGTAAGAATATAGACAATTAGCTGCTACTTTCCAAAAAAAAAAAAAAAAAATGCACCATCTATTACACACGCACAAAAAAATCATCTCTCACTATTCCCTTTATCCAATTAATGTTTTAGCCTGAGTTTTCTCATAGCAGATAATTTTTCAGTTTGTCTAAAATCAACTTTGCAGTAACCTAGCAATTGAAAAGGTACTAGAAGGTAGGTAGAAAACTTATTTTGAGTATTTTTGTGTGAGGTGGGAGCTTTAAAGGTATTTTATTGCTAAGGTTTAAAAATATCCCCTAGGAGAAAAAGTTAACTGGCTATGGGCCTAGTGTGGCAAGCACTGTTGTATGTTTAAAAAAAAATTACAAATCCATGGGTAAAAAAAATAACACATTTCAACCATTCAACATAAATTAAAATGTGAAAGTTCTACCCCAAAATGTTGTTGGAATGCAAGATTAAACTTGCGCTATAACAATATTGTAAGATACAGAGAAGACAGTTTTCTTTATTTAGAAAGTATAACAAACTCAAAACAAGAGAGGCGTGGAAATAAAATGGAGAGAAAATATAATATGGTAGAAGGTGCTTTGTGTTTTATCACTATGTGATAATCGGAAGATAGTGTATGGATTGTGCATTTTTTTTCCTTACTATTGTCAAACAAAAACTGTAATTATGCCCAGGTAAATATGCTTTATCAGATATGTCAGACTTGCTTAATAGGGCTACTAAAGTTGTACATACAAAATATAAAACAATTATTTTTGTGTAAAAGCTGGTATATGTAAGAGGAATAGTGGTTATGTGCCGAGAAGGAAGTGCAATTGTTACATTTGAAGGGTGCGGGTGAAAATGCTACTGTATTTTTTAATGTTTTTTAATTAAAGATACATATGTTTATATTGCACAATTAAAATAACATTTTAAAGTCCCCAGATAAAACTATTGCCCATATGTTATAATTATACCAGTAGAATAGAACATAAAATTATGAAATCATTGTTTTTCAGTTTCATGCAACAGGATGCAATTTTTTTTCCAACATTCAAAGCATAACCACGCCTCTATGAAAAAAAAAATATTATGAATCAGATGTACTGTTAAAGAGGATTATTTTAACTTGCCATAGATAATTTGTATGTATATCTTAAGAAGCATTTTCTGCACCTTCATATTAAAAAAGGTAAGTAAAGCTGCGTTTATTTTCTACAAAAATTTGTATTAAAAAAATAAAAGCATTAAACATTATCTCAGAGTCTTACTTGTATGACACTTATACTATAAGCACAACTGAGCATTTTAAAGCAAAGAAAAAGCTTGAAAAAAAAAAAAAAAAGTTAAAGCGGACCCAAACCAAACATTTTTTTTTAATTCAAAATATTTAGTTGCACCACTCTGACACATACAAAGATAAATAAACACTCCTTCAAGCCTATGAGCATTTCAGTGCATGCTTTTCACCCTTCTCTTTTCATAACTAGGGTTATACAGGTGGCAGCCATTAGCAATTCCTCCTTTGCTGGACACCACCTACTCCACCAGTTTGCCGGATTTTGTCCCGGCAATATTCAAAGGAAGGGAGGGGTTCCTTCAATAAATGTAAAATATTTTATATTTGTCATCATGCAGCTGAAAAAAGGCTGCTATTTATTATTATAATTTAGAAAATAGATTTTATTTCTGAAATCTTGTATTTTTAATTTGGGTCCACCTAAAGGATCAATTTTGAACAAAAAATAAGTGCACTTTTTGTTCAAGAAACCCCGTTTTATAATATTAAAAACAAAAATGTGGACATTAAAAAAGGTGTTCAGCTTTGCACAGACAAACATTGATACCACAACCCATCAATAACACATGTAAGGGCTTCAGTGTTCTCCCCAGGCTCTTTTAGCCGGGTGCTCCACCCGGCTAGATTTGGTGACCACCCGGCTGTCATCGGCTCACCTCCTCCTATGCTGTAAGCAGAGTTGCCCTGCATTTTCATCTCAACCCACCCGGCTACTATTTCATGCCACCCGGCTACTATTTCATGCCACACGGCTGGAAAAAAATTCTGGGGAGAACACTGGTCTTATATGTACTTTTTTTTTTATAGAACAAATTATGAATTTTTTTTTTGTTCACTTCCACACTTGTAGTATTTTTACAGTTGAGAGAGTGTTCTTATGAGCTTCAGATATTACAAGTTCCCTTTTACGTTTTGGTACTGTAAAAAAAGGAACGGTTCTCCTGAAATAATTTAATCCAAACCAAATATATGAATCAAACTGCCAAAACTGAACAGGAAGGGCTAATAACCGTAATAAACTCATATTAGCTTGACATACGTTTGTACTTTTGTCAAGGTGGTCTATCTTTCTGCACTGCAAGAACAGAAGATAGGATAGTATAACAACTTTAAAACCATAATGGGAATATATGCCATACGGAGACAATATTTAAAGAAACAACCACCTAAAAGTATCCCTGTAGCAGGGATTTAAAAAAAAAAAAATGAATGGAGCCCATGGTGGGATTAGATTAGTTTTTCAGAAATGTCCTGGCACTTTTTGTTGTCTTTGGGGTCCTTCTTCATATTCAACGGGATCCTCCAGTCAAATACTAAAACCAGGAAAGTCCCCATAACCGTGCCATGTGATTCAGAATTCCACAGAACAAGTTCCAAACCATGCAAGGACAGCAAAGGCAAGCACTTGTCCAGAAGCACGTTCTTCACTGGGTAGGTGCAATTCAAACTCCCAGCTGCCCAGTTCATAATAGCTCTGCGCCTCTTGGAAGAACTTCCGGAAGGTGTAGGAGTTACGAGAATCAGGGGTAGGGATGGGGGGTTCCCTAGGACAACAAGCAGTGCCAGGACACTTCTGAAAAAGTTATCTAACCCACCATGGGTTTCATTTGATAGGTTTTCTCCTGGGTTCAGGGGTGCTTAAAAGCATTAGAAACTAAATAAAACAGCATTAACAATATGATTTAGATCTGGAGCCTTAATTTTAGGCATAACACATTCAAATACAAATAATTGTAATCTGCTATGATCTATAATCGGCTACATAAGAGTGGAGATAGGTTAACTGTATTTTCTCACCATGACTATTGAACAAGCAGTTAAAAAAATGTTACAGTTTCTGTTTTGATAGCCAAAGTTATTTTACCATTAACTTATAAGTTTTCTTTTATATTGTTATATTGACCAGATTAACCAAATAGTAAATTATTCTTACTGGCTGCTAAATAAATCATTAGGCGATTCATAAATAAATTATAAAAAAACAGCAACATATTTAACGAAGAGTAATTAATAATAACTAACTTATTAAAGTTTGAAATACATTTTAGACAAATATATTTAAGATACCTGGGGAATGCTTCATTTTATTATAAATGTTTTAAATAATTTAAAATCAAAACATATATATTAACTTTAGATGTATAGGGTAGTGATATAACCACTTTTTATCTCTTTCTGAAAAATCATGAAGTAGGCGTATGCTCACTTTCTGTCGCAAATGACCAATGCAGTCAGGAAAAGGAAATTATGAAATTGTGTCAAATAGAGTGATAGGCAGACATAAAATGTATTTGTTGAGTGGGTGTAAAACTGCAAACCTGAGATTCCCCTTGCTGCCTTTCCTAATGACTCATGGACATTGGGAAGTTAACAATGGGATACCAAATAGGGGGGGGGGGGGGACAGTGGTTTTAAAAATGGAATAAAATCCAAATATATATACCTTATTTTTTCTCTGAAACCTTAAATGTAGCAAGAAAAAAATCAGTTCTGGGCACCACATTACAAAAAAGATATTGCAGTTTTAGAGCAGGTGCAGAGACTAGCAACAAAATTGATACGTGGGATTGAAGGTCTCACTTACCAAGAAAGGTTAGATAAACTGGGTTTATTTAGTCTAGAGAAAAGACGCCTTAGAGGGGATCTAATTAACATGTATAAATACATCAGAGGGCAATATAAAAGCTTGGCGGATGAGCTTTTTGTCCCTAGGCCTTCTCAAAGGACATGATCTGCGCATGGAGGAACAACGTTTTAGCCATTTATTTAGGAAAGGGTTCTTTACAGTAAGAGTGATTAAGATGTGGAATGCATTTCCATAGGAAGTCGTTCTGGCAAACTCTACCTGCATTTAAAGGGGGCTTAGATGCTTTCCTTGCATTGAAAGACATCCATGGCTACAATTACTAGGTAATGCCTAATGATGTTGATCCAGGGATTTTATTTGATTGCCATCTGGAGTCGGGAAGGAATTTTTCCCTTTTGGGGCTAATTGGACCATGCCTTTGTAAGGGTTTTTTCTACCTCCTTTGGATCAACAGGGATATGTGCGGGAGCAGGCTGGTGTTGTACTTTGTACTGGTTGAACTCGATGGACGTATGTCTTTTTTCAACCCAAATAACTATGTAACTATGTAACAGAACACAATACATGCACGGACTGATATTATGTCACCGACAGGCATCTGCACCCTACACTAAAGCTAACTGATACAATTTGCAAGAAAAATCATCAGATTGTCTTGTAGTTCTATACCGTATTTTTCGGATTATAAGATGCTCCTGACCATAAGACGAACCTGGGTTTAGAGGACAAAAAACAGGGGGGGGGGGGGGGGGGAAGAGAATACTAATCCTAATACATTCATGGTGAAGGGGCATCTGCTCCCTTTGTACCACACGCCCCCTTGTACCTCGTATCTCCCTGTGTTGTCCTCAGTCTCTCATGTCCTCTACTATGCCCCTTTGTGTTTCCTTGTGTCCTCCAAGGGCACAGTACAGGGAGTACACGGCATTGCTGCGGGTTGGAGGTTTGTATTGGCAGGCATTGGCAAGTCAGGAACTCCCTGCCTATAAACCGCTGTGACTCCCCCCCCCCCCCCCCCCCCCCCACTTTTGAGGGAGAGAAGGTGAGTCTTATAGTACAAAATACAGAACTTGCCGTGTAAATTAAGTAGAAAGGTAGAAAGAGTACTCTTGTCCCGCCCTCTACCCAATTAGATACAGCAGAAGCAGTTGTGAATTATAGCAACAGCATTCTTATCAGTAAGCTTTTGAGTGAAGTAGAAGTTTCAAAATTAACCCTTCCAAGTAACTAGGAAACCATTTATATATATATATATATATATATATATATATATATATTTTTTTTTTTTTTTTTGTTATTAGTTTTATGCTGTGTTTAATGCTTTATTTTATAAACGAGATTTGAGTTTCATACTACTTTAACCTAACCAAGTATCCAATATGAAAATAAAAGTTAGAATTTTCTATCCACTGGATTGATCACGAAAGTGTTAAAGCTCTTTTTTTTTTAATCAATACATCCATAATGAAATAACTTATCTCACGCTTTCTTATTTTCAAAAGCTCATAAAAGTAAAGAGAAATATTGTCACAGCACAGGAAGTAAAGGGAAATCACCCCAATGAAAAACTCAAAAATAAAATCCAAAACAGAAGAAATAACCTTTTTTTCACTATATACAAAAGCAAAATAAAGATAAATACCATTATCTGCTTAAAGCGGAATATAACCCAGCATTTCAACTTTGCTCTAAAACATTATTTACAGCATATTATATGCAACCAGCATTATTTTTTTTTTACTAGACCAGCATTGGAAGGGTTACACAGAGCTTTAAAGTTCTGTGCAGAGAAATGCTGCCGCAGCCGAAGTTAGATAATGATACATTTAAGTAAACACAATATAACAAGTGAGGAATGTGACACACTGTCGGACTGTCCAGCAGGTCCTGCACAGTCAGAGAGTCAAATTCCTCACTTGTTATACTGTTTACTTAAATGTATCATTATCTAACTGCGCAGCATTTCTCTGCACAGAACTTTAAAGCTCTGTTTGTAACCCTTCAAATGCTGGTCTAGTACAAAAAAAAACTGCTGGTTGCATATAATATGCTGTAAATAATGTTTTAGAGCAAAGTTGAAATGCTGGGTTATATTCCGCTTTAAGGATCTATATACTGTATTTCAACAAACACATTCCTGCCAAACGTCAACCAACTGCTTCGGAGTTCTGAAAAGGCAGTGTGACCTAGCAACTAAGAATCAAAAATGGGATAAATGTCCACTTATGAGAAGAGAGCAACTGCTCTGCTTGTTGAAGCATGTCACCAAACACAGAAGTGTGTCAATCTGCTATCTCACAAGATGGTGAAAACACCACAATGTTAAGAGCAGAATACTAACTTCCACCTTGTTTTATCCTTCCACACTTGACGATTACCATATTACAAAATTATGCAGACAAGTGTTCTGATCAACACACCACAGCCGAGTACAAAGTATCAGCAAACAGAAAGCCATAGAGTCAGAGTCTACATATTTGAAAAATTAGCTCCCCGTGCAACTTCACCTCCCTGGTGGTAACCCCGAGTCAGGCTCGCGGTGGAAAAAAGGAGCCAGAAGCAGTAATCCCGAGCCTGACCCGGAGTAGTTGCCGTGAGGTCTATGCAGAGCCTGCAGCGCAGCAGGCATTTAAACTCACCTCCCCTGGGATACAGAGGTTGGCAACCATTCTTCTGGTGGTCCTCGGAGGCTCCGAATCCCTCTGGTGAGATCTCCGGTTGACATGACAACAGGCGGCGATCTCACTACAGGGTTACAGCACCACCCCGAAGATGGAGAATCGCAGCACTGGATCCCAGGGAGGTGCATAATTGCAGGGCTGCCACAGATCTCTCTGCAGTATGATTTTTTTCCCCTGGTTTTGTGGTCTAAAATAGTGCAAAAAAATTGCCTCGCTTTTAGACCCTAAAAGCCGGAAATCATACCTCAGGGAGTATAAAGGGAGCCTGAAGTGAGAGGGGAGAGGGATATGGAGGTGGACATGCGTTTCCTCTTAAACAATACCAGTTGCATGCAGTTCAGTGGTTTCTGGCAAAAGTGTCAAGATTATCTGCATGCTGGTTTCAGGTGTGCGATTAACCACTTCGCATCCAGAACTTGTTTCTTATGGACCAGAGCAGTTTTGACAGTTTAGCTATCTCCTTATTTAATAAAAAAAAAATTATCCTTACTTATGACACAGAAATTAAATGTATATTGTTTTTTTCAAGACAAACTAAGCTTTCATTGTATGCCACTTTTTCCCTTGAACAGTTTTGTTTTCTATGAATTTTAATGGGAAAACAAGGAAAAAAAATAGAACAAAAACACATTATTTCTCAGTTTTACCAATTCCAGTTTAAAAATAAAAAGTGCTACTGTAGATAAAAAACACAAAATTTTGTTTGGCTATTCTTACCGCTTATCACAAAACCTTTTTCCTGTCACAATTTATGGTGAAGATATTTGATTCTGAAATAATGCTACAGAGTGTATTTTTCACCATGAAATGAGAATATAAAAGTATTTTTAATGGTAAAAAATCAATCTCATTAGCTCAGGGAACATATATTCCCGTTCACCAATAAGTGCTGCATCAAATAGAGCCAAAAATGTGCACAGGAGCAATCCCAATCCTGCACAGCACTGCTTCTGCTACAAGACATACATCTACTGATTAGTGGCTTATATGAAGTCACAGAGGACCTAGATATACTGTAGTGGTGGATAAAGTGGTTAAGACACTACACTGCACAGTACTGTCACACCTGCCACCGCGAGGCGGCCGGCGTGTTGACGACTGACGTCACCTTTCAGAAAGAAAGAGCCCGATACTCAGGCCCAGTATCGCTAGGAGCCGCGGGGGAGCCATTTCTGACCAAGGCCTGGGAGAAGAGCCAGATGGATGCCGAGGGACCTCCCGACCTACGGTGGGCTGGAGAAAGCCCCAGGTAAGTTCAGATTTTGATTTTAGTTAGCGCTCGGAGTCCCTTTAAGTCACAGATTAAAAGCACTGCCAGGCGACTAGTATTGTTTAAAAGAAAATAAATATGGTAGCCTCCATATACCTCTTTACCTCTTCCTTCAGGTTCCCTTTCCGTTGGAGTGGTTTTATCTTTTACTTTTTTATGCTTAATAGATTTAGAACAATATTGTATTCAAAAACTATGTCCGAGGTATATATATTTTAAGTATTCTGAATGTGCCCCCCAAAAATTAAAATATTTGCAATTATTAACCAAAAACCTACTTACAATGAGATCTGAATCTCGACCCATGGATATTACTGTTCGATTAACTGTTCGTAGAAGTTTTTCCATCATTATTTGGACATGACGTTGAGTTGGTCCCTACACAAAATTAAAAAAAGAAATGTTTAATTACAACAGTAAATATGGATAAGATTTAAAGAGAAACTAACTAAAGGGGAAAAAAATAAATCATTCCATTGCAAAGTAAAGCGTAAAAAAAAAAAAAAAAAAAAAAAAAAAAAAATGATAAAAAAAAATGATATCAAGAAATTATGGATATTCGCCATGTAATTTGTTCATATTGTTTGATCCACAAGGAGCCTGCACATAATCATCTTTACTACTGGCAGACAAGTGAAAAACTAGACCGCACCAACTGCAATTATTTATAACCACACCCCCTAACAATGCAATAGGCTAAAAGGTACTTTTTTATACAGCTATGCAAATGCACAGAGGGAGATGCTGGTTTTTTGGCAGTTGGAAACAGCTGTTATTTTCCACCATGCAACAAGGTTCACAGACAGGAAACTGTCAGGACCATGGTCATGACATCACACTGTGGGAGGGGATTCACCACGATAATCAGCCAAACAGACCCCTCCCTGAGGATCTATTCCAGAAAAGGTGAAGATTTCTTGTGGGAAAGGGGGTATCGGCTACTGATTGGGATAAAGTTCAATCCTTGGTTACAGTCCCTCTTTAACATGAACTAAATACATTTAAGAATATTTTAGGAACACAATATTACACTAGAATTTTTTTATCTTTATTTATTTTAGTAGCTCCACATGCTGGTTTGACTGCCAAGTTTTGCTACCAGAAACCTGTCTCGCTTTATAAACGTAGTAAACAGATCTCTAGCATTACAGAAGCCAAGTTTCCTGACATGTCAAGTGAAAATAAGCTCCTACTGTTCAGTTAAGATTTTTATTATCTACACTACACAAGAGCTAGACAAGGATCCCTCCCGCACATCTACAGCTTGCCAGTATAACAGCCTAAAAACAAACTTCTTAAAGAAATTACTTCGTGCTAAACTTTAAAAACTGAAAAATAATTGACATCCTCTTTCGCAGACCTTGTGTCAAAACAGAAACTTGTAACCTTGACAAGTGCTGTAGGGCTTCAGGAACACATAATTAATTTAAGAAAATATATATTTGTATTTTCTTGAAAACTGTTGTTCCATTAAATCAGGCTGGAGATGCATTCTGGGATTGAAACAAGATCAGTCTTCATGCAGAATCACCTGTCTAGCCTCTATTTTTCTTTTATATTGTTTTGTGTAAAGTAAAGATGCTTTATAGAGTTTACAGACTGATATCTACATCTCTTTTCTTCAATTCCTTCTTTTACATTCAGCTCAGAATTCCTCCTGGTTAACCTCCTGACCAGTGGCGTAACTAAGGCGCTTGGGGCCCCAGTGACGGGACAGAGGCGGGGGAGCGCACATTTAATGACATACTATAGGTAAATAGACGGCTAGCGGCAAGGAGACTGTTGCTAGCCGGGTGCTTTTTACAGGGGGGGGGGGGGGTGGACTAGAGGCAGCCATAGCGAGACCCAGAAGCAAGTCATTATGCGCAGGACATGCCTCTGTGGTCTCTTACGATTTCAGATACCCGCCTCGGGTTCTCTTTGGCGAGAGCCCAAGGTGGGCTCATAAAATAAAAAAAAAAATGCTACCTGATCCGGGGGGCTAAGCGGATCAGGTACCTGCCAAAATTTCCGCTCCCCACTGCTCCTGTGGGCCACACTGGCCCACTTTCACTTTCATGACCTCTGAGTCACCACGCTGGAAGGTGGGGGAGCGGCAGGGGGCGCAGCCAGGGGGAGAGAGCTGCCCAGTGGCAGCTCTGGAAAGCTTACAGGAACGCCCCTAGCGGGCATTTTTAAAAGGGATTCCCTCTCCTGTATTTACCCTCTGAGATGGTGACAAATATGGTCGCTAATTTCGGGGGGCTATAGTGCGGCGGTGAGGACAGAGAGCGGCGGTGGGGGAAAAAAAGAGGCATGTCATGAGGCAGAGAACATGCCTCTGTATCCCATCTGCCCCCCCCCCCCCCTTCCCTGCCTTGGGTTATCTTTAAAGGGTGGTTGCAACATCGAAAAATAAGAAGTTACCTAAACACAGTTACAGCTCCCCCCTCCCCCCTTCAAAAGGTCCCTATACACCCCCCCCCCCGCCCCTAATTTTCCTGGTTTGGGTGCCTTTACCTGAGTGCCGGAATTGTGGGTGGGAAGTATGAAAATAACAGAAAGCTTCCTATTTTGGATAAGACACGAAAACTATGACCAGAAGGTAATTGATCCTCCCCCCCCCCCCACACACACACACACACCCCTTTGAAGAATGTGCCCAGTGATGTAAGCCTGTTATCTAGGTGATGAGCTGGTTTGAAAACAAGAAAAGGGCAGAAGTGATGTCATTTTTGGCATCACAGAGAAGCAGTAAAGATGGAAACCAAAAGCAGAAATACTCTTTTCTTTCTTCATATCCTATTACTCCTAAATCTGACAGCAAACGCTGAAAACAACAGGATAGGTAAGCTAAAAAAATAATTTCTTCTTAAAAAAATTTTTTTATAATTTTTTCAGCTCATATGGAGTTTCATTCCACTTTTAAATAAGCCAAAAAAGATGATGTGAGCAAGTATCGTTACTAACCACGTCTTTCCTGTAGAGCACTTCCAAGATGTTGCTGAGCAGCTGACAGCAGGCCTCGAGCTCCTCCTGTCTCTCCAAGTGATACTTCAGCTGATCGATCATCATTGGCAGCAGGATCTCTCTGCATTCTGAGCACAAGAACACAAGACAATGAATCTTCAGAGCACTCATTACCCTCGCACTGCAATCTCTGCTCTGCTCATATTTCTCACACCACTTTCCAACAGTAAGGGAAATCTTTCTAATGGACACACACAAAAGCCAAGAAAACCTTATGGAAGATCTAACCTTACCCCATCTACTTAAAAAATGTGGCTGGTGGCCACTTTTAAAACAAATCCATCAAGTGGTACCCCTCGTATTTTAGTCTCACTTTTATAAAAGTAAATGCACTTCTGCACATTAAAGAGACTCCGTAACAAAAATTACATCCTGTTTTTTATCATCCTACAAGTTCCAAAAGCTATTCTAATGTGTTCTGGCTTACTACAGCACTTTCTACTATCACCGTCTCTGTAATAAATCAACTTATCTCTCTCTTGTCAGACTTGTCAGCCTGTGTCTGGAAGGCTGCCAAGTTCTTCAGTGTTGTGGTTCTGTGATGCATCTCTCCCCTCCAGGCCCCTCTCTGCACACTGCCTGTGTATTATTTAGATTAGTGCAGCTTCTCTCTGCTCTATTATCTTTTACAAGCTGGATAAATCCTCCTGGGCTGAGCTGGCTGGGCTTTCACATACTGAGGAATTACATACAGGCAGAGCTGTCTGCACTCTGCAGGAAGAAACAGCCTGACACTTCAGTGGAAGATAGCTGCAGGGGGAAAGAAACACACAAATGATCTCTTGAGATTCAAAAGGAAGGGTGTATACAGCCTGCTTGTGTATGGATGTATTTTCTATTTGTGGACATACTGTACATCAACCTACTTCCTGTTTTGGTGGCCATTTTGTTTGTTTATAAACAAACTTTTTAAAACTGTTTTTAACCACTTTTAATGCGGCGAGGAGCGGTGAAATTGTGACAGAGGGTTATAGGAGATGTCCCCTAACGCACTGGTATGTTTACTTTTGTGCGATTTTAACAATACAGATTCTCTTTAAAGGGAAGCAGAGACGAAGCACCCTTGTGTAATTTACCATATATATCAGTAAGAACATTAGAGAAAACACTTACAAGGGGGCTTACAAGGGGGCAGGCTTGGCCTTGAAAAGACACCAGAGAAGACAGACTCAGCTATAATCTTTCCATAGCAAAGCCAGACTGAGTGCTCAGTCGGGGATTCTTATCAGAGGTGATAACAGTCGGATTAAACAGAGAACAATGAAACAAAGAGCAGATTAGGTGTTTACTGTCATGTTCTCACTGATTTATAAGGTAAAATACAAGAGGGTGCTTCATCTCTGGTTCTCTTTAATGCCAATGATAAAAATGTAAAAGAGACAATCCTGTCTGGAATGTAAATTTGGGGCACTAAACCACAATGGTCTGATTTTGGTACCTGGATATGCAGGCCAGGAGGACAATTGTTTTCTAATGCAAAGTGAAAAGCATTTCATCAACAACATGTAAAGAGTTGAAGACAAAAACAACTTGCATAAAGCTTCATACATAGAGTCTATGACTGCAAGTAGAAAAAATAGTCCTCGCTATAAAAAAAAAAAAAAGACTCATCTAATCTGCATTCAAAAAGGTAATTTACTGCAGAGAACTAGGACTATGGAAGGATTAGATTGCGAGCTCCTCTGAGGACAGTCAGTGACATGACTATGTACTCTGTAAAGTGCTGCAGAAAATGGCAGTGCTATATCAACACATAAAAATAATATGAAAGGACATTAGACAATGACTATGGTAGGATTAGATTAGACTACGTACTCTGTAAAGTGCTGCAGAAGAGACTATGGTACAGATTATGAGCTCCTCTGAGGACAGCCAGTGACATTACTATGTACTCTGAAAAGCATTGCAGAAGATGTTAGTGCAATATAAATATATAATAACTAGTTGACCTTAGCCCATTTAAAAAGGGCTCTAGGTCTGTCACCACCGCCACATGTCAGCGCGCACGCGCGATCTCCCGCCGTGTGCACACATGCCTGCCTGTCCTGCTCCTGTCCCAATGGCTGTCCGTGCGGCACATGCACAGTAGCACAAACGCACAGGGACAGTGACAGGAATACGCAGGGACAGTTAGGCTTCATTACGTAGGATCTTATGTTAGGACAGACTATGGTATGGATTGTGAGCTCCTCGGAGTACAGCCAGTGACATGACTATGTACCATGTAATGTGCTGTGTGTAATAAATATTTGTTGGATGCTATTGGCAACAACACTACACCTTCCTTTGGCACCATATCACAGGAAGTGTGATAACTTGACACTCATCATAGCAAACAGCATAGGAGATAGAACTTCTTAGACGTCGTCAAAGGTTCAAGAGTTTATTTGTAAAACAAATATACAGATATGTTCATCAGTAATCTTATATCTTCATTAGAATCTTAAGCGTTCCATACAGACTTGGTCTATCCCTAGTGACGAGAGACCAGGCTTTCTCTTTGTTACGTCTATGCTAGTTGCACTTAGGCATATATACAGCATACAGATAATGTAGAAGGAAAGTAGGAACAGGAGTCAGAAGGAAAGTCATCAGTGAGAAGTCTCTCGGGAGTCCATGTTGGCTATATTTTTTTTTTTTTAAACATATTTTATTTGGATTTTTCAGGAATTTACATGACAATGCAAATAGCAGGTGTTAACATATTTCCTAGAGCATAAAAAATCTGAGGCACCAGGTTATAGCCCAACATGGGTGATATGGCATACAAGATATTAAAAGGGTTCCTGATGTTTGTCCATATGTCACATGAGGTTGCCCCCAAACCGGGGCAACAAAACAAAAGAACATTTTAACTTCCCCTCCCTAACCCACCCCTGTTGGTCAATCCTTTCCCAAGTGATTTGCTGTTAGGACGAATTTTTACTAGAATCTCCTATTTCTGCAGTATTTATTTCCAGCATAGAGCATGGTATATGCCTTTAATTTATAATTTCCAGTCTGCCCAAGGTGCCTTGTAGTTGAGCAGTGTAGTACCAGCCAGTATATTTGAAATGTTCCATGAGTTTATTTTTTTCCGCTCTTGTAAAGGTAGCCAGGATGAAAGGCTTCCAAGTTTTAAAGAGGTGCTTAGTCCGTTTTTCTTTATGGACTAGGGCGTCTAGCCTGTCCAGGTTAAACAAATGTGTTAGTTCTTCCTTGACATCCCAGATGGAGGGATGTGCTGCATGGATCCATTTGTTGAAGATTACTTTTCTGGATGCGATAATGACCAAGTGTGGAAAAGGGCCCACACCCTTGGCTGTGCTTTCCGCCCCATCGAGTCTCAGGGGTCTCATGGAAATTAAATAGCAATAGTGCTGGGTCCAATTGCAATTTTTGTTTGCACAATTTATAGATGTAATCTAGGACCTTTAGCCAGAATAATCTAATATGTGGGCATGACCATACACAATGTAATATATCTGCATTTGGAAATTGGCATTTGGGGCATTTTGGTGAGTAGTATGGGGGGGGGGTTTGGTATATTTGATGTTGAAAGCATATTTTGCTCTGTGAATAAACTTGAGGTGCGATTCCCTCCATTTTTCCCCTATCATCAATTTTCTAAAAGTTCCCAGTCCTGAGATTATTTTGGATGGTATGCTTGGGTCTAATAAGTCTTTGCTCCATGATTGGAAAGAAAGGCATATGTTGGCTATTTTTATACTAACCTCTAAAGAGTTAAATGTAACATCATCCAGCAAGGATGATCTAGTCCCCATCGCATGCAATTGGCTGATAATAGCATGCGATGGATGACCCTATCTGCGCCTGCTCCGATGGGACAAGCCAAATATGGAGTTTCCTCTCCTTGTACCCAGAAATTAGGTAAAATGTTCCCTGACTATTGTTTACCTTTTGGAAATATGAAAACACTCGAAGTTTACAGTAAAGGCTGTGTCGATGTCTGTACATCGTGGACAGATAAGCACTCTGGCTTTGTGTAAGACACCAGACCCTGTCCCACAGTGCTTCTAGAAATGCTCCTTAACCACCCTGGCGTTCTATTAAGATCGCCAGGGCAGCTGCATGAGGGTTTTTTTTAAATTAAAAAAAAACTATTTCATGCAGCCAACTGAAAGTTGGCTGCATGAAAGCCCACTAGATGGCGCTCCGGAGGCGTTCTTCTGATCGCCTCCGGCGGCCAAAAGTAACACGGAAGGCCGCAATGAGCGGCCTTCCGTGTTTTGTTTACTACGTCGCCATGGCGACGAGCGGAGTGACGTCATGGACGTCAGCCGACGTCCTGACGTCTGCCGCCTCCGATCCAGCCCTTAGCGCTGGCCGGAACTATTTGTTCTGGCTGCGCAGGGCTCAGGCGGCTGGGGGGACCCTCTTTCGCCGCTGCTCGCGGCGGATCGCCGCAGAGCGGCGGCGATCGGGCAGCACACGCGGCTGGCAAAGTGCCGGCTGCGTGTGCTGCTCTTTATTTGATCAAAATCGGCCCAGCAGGGCCTGAGCGGCACCCTCTGGCGGTAATGGACGAGCTGAGCTCGTCCATACCGCTAAGGTGGTTAAAGGGAGCCTCTCTGCAAATCAAGTCTTTTAACTAAACTCAGTTAAAGGAACTGAGGCCTACGAAATCAAGCATATCATACTTAAATTTTAACACTGTGGAGGATGTCAGCCTTATATGTATATACAATAATAACCATCATTAAAGCGGAATATAACCCTGCATTTCAACTTTGCTCTAATATATTATTTACAGCATATTATATGCAAAAAGCATTTTTTTTTACTAGACCAGCATTGGAAGGGTTAAACACAGACGTTTCAAGTTCCGTGGAGAGATATGCAGAAGTTCAGATTGTTACATTCTATGTATCTATTGATAAACAGTTACACACTCTTTGGCAGTCCTCCAAGCTCCTTCTCAGTCAGAGAGATGAGTCATTCAACACTTAGATACATTTCTGTAAACAAAATGTATCTCTTTTCAGCTTCGGATGCGTCTGCAGAAATCTAAAAGAACTTTAAAGCCCTGTGTAACCCTTCCAATGCTGGTCTAGTAAAAAAAAAATGCTGGTTGCATATAATATACTGTAAATAATGTTTTAGAGCAAAGTTGAAATGCAGGGTTATATTCCGCTTTAAGTTACAGGACACTTCAGGGTCACTACAAGTCAACTAACTAATCTACAAATGGCAAAGCACAATAGGGCTTGTCACTTCCCAATAGGTAAATAAGCTAATTCTGTTAAAGGACATCTGTAGTGAAGGTGATAGGGAGGCTGCCATGTTCATTTCCTTTTAAACAATACCAGTTGCCTGGAAGCCCTGCTGATCTATTTGGCTGCAGTAGTATCTATACAACACCAGAAACAAGCATGCAGCTAATCTTGTCAGATCTGACAACGTCAGAAACTCCTGATCTGCTGCATGCTTGTTCAGGGTCTATGGCTAAAAGTATTAGAGGCAGAGCATCAACACTATAGCCAGGCAACTGGTATTGCTTAAAAGGAAATAAATATGGCAGCCTCCATATCACTCTCAATACAGTTGTCCTTTAATAAAGAGGACAGGGAAAATGACTGGTACTTCATAACGGTAAGGATGAAAGTAGCATGGCATAAAAGATACCTGTGAAGGTTAGGCCTAATGACATAATCACCACGGCTATGAATAGCAGCGCATCTGTTCATATGCTATTACCGCTAATTCCCAATGATTAACGCCGCAGCGATGGGTACCGAGAACAATATTAATCTCTATAAAAAGAGGCTCCATGCACATTCTGAACTCGGGAGTGATGTAACAGACCAAACAACCTGCGGGGAATATCAATAGCAGCCATTGATTGAGCATAGTCAGATCAGAAGAAACGTGTTTTCCTGGATCTCTCGCTCCTGGCATCAGGGAATTCTGCACGATGAACAAATGAGTTTTCCCCGCATCCGAGGGGGAGGCGAGACTCCCGGCGTTCGCACCAAGAACGGTCTGCAGACTCCCCGGAGTCACCGATCAGAATCAAACTTTAAAGCAGACCCGAAGTCTAAATGGAAAAGTCATCATCTACAGTCACACGGCAGCACTTCGGAAAAGCTGCATGAATTTCACTAAAAATGCCAAGCTTCTCGTGCGTTTGAGAAAAATTCCTCATTAGTAAACATTTCTTCAATTGGTAGTCGGGTAGGCTGGAAGCAGAGGGCTTCATCACTCTTGTAAAGCAGACCGAGCAGGTTCTCATCATCTCCTTTGGCACAGTTTGTACTGAACGTGTCTGGGAGTTTGTCATTTGCATGACTTATTTATTTATTCTTTTAGGAAAGCTCTGTTAAAAATGTTGTGGACACGTCTTATACAGAAGCGGAACTACAAGTTATCCCAGAAAAACCTCGACAGGCCTCCCCTGCTCCCCCACATGGTGACTCCAGTGCGGTCATAAAGCAAGTTAAAGTGCATCCGAGATAAACTTTTACTCATTGCAGAATTGTGTTCCTTTCATACAGTTTATAGGGCATTCCTCAAGCCAACTGATTTTTTTTGTTTTTTTATTTAATGCACCAATTCCCTATAAAGTAAACAAGCCTGGCCCACAGCTCCTCCAGCGCCTAGGCCAGGCATGGGCAAACTTGGCCCTCCAGCTGTTAACGAACTACAAGTCCCACAATGCATTGCAGGAGTCTGACAGCCACAGTCATGACTCAAAGGCAAATGCATTTGCTGGAGGGCCGAGTTTGCCCATGCCTGGCCTTGGCACTCTGAGACCCATGTAGTAAGGGCTTATGGGAGCTCAGCCTGGGCAGGAGGAGGAGGAGGTTACTAGCCAGAGATTTCAGAGGCAGAGGGTAGAGGGGAGGAGGAGAGGGGAGTGAAGTTTTCACAGGCTGAGGGGTGGCGATGCAGAGCAGCTTGCCTGTGTAATGAACACAAGCAGAACATGGCTGCTGTCATTGCATCACAGGAAGAAATAATCATACTCTGTTGAAGCAGTTTGCAGCTAGACTTGATGCGTAAATTATCTAAACTTTAGATAAGATATATAGACAAGTTACTTGTTATAGTTTTTCATCTCGGATTTGCTTTAAATCAACTTACCCACTCCCCCCAATAACTAGTGATGTCACCGTTCTCCCTCAACTCACTTTATCAGGTGCAGCTACCATGTCACCCCTCACCCCCCATGGCAAGTAGTGAAGCAGGAAAGGGCACAGGAGCCCTTTCGGTAAAAAAGGGCACAGTCATAGGAGCCTATAATAAAAGCCGCATTTCGCTGTATATAGGGAAATTTGGGTGCACAGCAGAGGCCGCTAGGGCGCGCCAAATTCTACCCTCTTTGCTGCAAATTGCGACTATTAGAATAGCCGCGATATGCAGCTAAAAAGGTAAAATTTCAACCCCCCCCCCCCCCCCCCGAAGGAGGCCGATTAGCGACAAGAGGGGTTATCTAGAGAATAATCAGGGATATACTGAAGACACAGGAAACCAAAAATTAGCAAAAATACTTTTTCTTTTTAATTTTCAAAAAAGTGCAGAATTTTGTATTCAAAAACTTTAATCACGTAAAAAAGTGCATATAACTGGTTGACAAAGGCAATAACATCGATTTGTTTCGGGTTGATGGCCCTTCTTCAGGCCTTTATAGAATGAACATCTGCATGGGAGCAGGACATCCAAACAGGGTGGGTCCACCCTGCTTGGATGTCCTGCTCCCATGCGGCTCTTCGTTTGAATCCTCTTGTGGTGGTCTATCCTGGCTTTGTACTTTTCCAGATGAGATTCTACTGTGTAATTCAATTGTGCAAATGCTCATTCTATGATATAAAGGCCTGAAGAAAGGTCATCAACCCGAAACAAATCGATGTTGTTGCCTTCGTCAACCAGTTATATGCATTTTTTTACGCGATTAAAGTTTTTGTATACAAAATTCTGCACTTTTTTGAAAATTAAAAAGAAAAAGTATTTTTGCTAATTTTTGGTTTCCTGTGTCTTCAGTATATCCCCGATTATCATCTAGATCTTGTTGTGGTGTCTGTGGTGCACCTACAGGGATTTATTTTGTTTTTTGTCCTCTCCCAAATACATTAACTACTGAGTTAATTTCTGCAGACTGTCTTGCAGAAAAAAATTGGAGCAATTTAGTTATCCCCAAGCCAATATTTTTCCCCGCAAGCATATCCACAGAAATTAACCCCCTCTTGCCGCTAATCGGCCTCCATAATGTACCTTCACAGCCGCATATCGTGACTTTGCAGAAAGGAGGGGGTTAGCTCTAGGAGAGGGGTTTACCATTAAGTCACCACCATGGATGGTCTTAGGGTTAGGCACCACAGGGGGTGGATCTGAGGGTTAGGCACCCCTGGGGGGGTTAGGGCTATTCACCACCAAGGATGGTCTAAGGGTTAGGCACCACGGGGGGTGGGGGGATCTGAGGGTTAGGCACCACCAGGAAGCAGTCTTAGGGTTAAGCACATGGGGGGGATAAGGCACCACCGAGGGGGGGGGGGGGGGGTTAGGATTAGGCAAGGAAAGGTTCTGTGTGAGAGTAGAGTTAGGTTTGGCCATAGTAAAAGATTGGTAAGTATTACCAATATTTTACAATCAAAATGCAGAAGTAGAATATTGCTAAGATTAGCGATACTTTACTAGCAGCAATCCCCTGCGCCCTTTTTACATGTATGTGGCAAGTAGACCCCCTACTAAAAAAAAAAAAAAAAAGTAGTACTTATATAGCGCCAACATCTGAGGGGCTTACTATCTAATCCCTACCATAGTCATATGTCTATGTATGTATCATGTAGTGTATGTATCATAGTCGAGGGTCAATTTATTTAGGGGGAAGCCAATTAACTTATCTGTATGTCTTTGGGATGTGGGAGGAAACCGGAGCGCCCGGAGGAAACTCCCAACAGACACGTGGAGAACATGCCAATGCAATGTCCTACAGATTATATATATATATATATATATATATATATATATATTTTTTTTTTTTTATCATTTGCGATGATGAAACCAGGTTAATTAACATAAAATGGGGTATCCTGTATAATGTATTACATTCAATTCAATAGGTCGTTGTGGTGCCTCCTTACATATTCTGAACACGTTTATGAACTAGTAAGAGGCCCAAAGGTCACAGCCTATTTTTGCACCCTGCATGGTAATGCCACACTATAAGGTATTTAAACCTGCTGAATTACTACCTGAAAGAACAGATCTAGAAAGACTCCGATCTCCGTCTGCCTCACTACGGTCAGTGACCGAAAGCATATTATATTAGAACGCTGAGTTCTCTCGCTAATGAGGGTGCAGACACAGGCCAGCCGACATGACTCAGGGAAGCAGCAATACAAGGAGAGAGGAATACTTATTCTATACCGCCACGTACACTGAGGTGACCTTGCTGTACGATGACCCTGAACGCTGCCCTTCGATCCACCTCTCGCCATACCGTTTCCCCTTCCAGTGCGTGCGTTTTATTCCTCCCCCGCCCCCCCCCCCCCCCCATACGCTCTGCATAATAAAATGCTGATGCTGGGATAAAAGCTTACCGAGTTGGCTGAAAAGGTCACTGTGTACAATTTCAATGAGGCAATACAGCTTCTGCCTCACCAGACGCTCTCTGGGAACATTCAGGATAAAGTCTGTAAACAGTTTGCTGTGAAAAGGAAAAACAGCGGTAGAGAAAATGATTATTTCAGCTAAGTACAGACATCATTTGCATTGCATTTCTTCTACACAGCCCTTAAAGGGGAACTCCAGTGAAAATAATGTAATAAAAAAGTGCTTCATTTTTACAATAATATTGTGTAAATGATTTAGTCAGTGTTTGCCCATTGTAAAATCTTTTAAATCCCTGATTTACATTCGGACATTTATCACATGGGGACATTTTTACTGTTGGCAGGTGATGTAGATGCTGCATGCTTTTTGGCAGTTGGAAACAGCTGTAAACAGCTATTTCCCACAATGCAACAAGGTTCACAGACAGGAAACTGCCAGAAGTGCCATGGTCCTCAGAGTTTCTTGTGGGAGGGGTTTCACCACAATATCAGTCATACAGCGCCCCCTGATGGTCTGTTTGTGAAAAGGAATAGATTTCTCATGGGAAAGGGGGTATCAGCTACTGATTGGGATAAAGTTCAATTCTTGGTCGGAGTTTCTCTTTAACCTTTTCAGTACCAGCAGTCTCTGGCCCCTTAATGACCAGAGACCTGCTGGTACAAAAACAGGGCTCCCCGACATCACACTGCATGGACCCCACACCCTTGCTGTTCACGCCGCTCTCCCGTCGCTGAAGCTCATTCGCTCTGCTGTCGCTGTGACAGCAGAGCTACATGAGCCAGTAAGGATCTGATTTCATTGGCTCCTGACCCTCTGATCACTGTGAGCCAATAAGTCACAGCGATCAGAGGGTGAGGAGCCAGTGAAATCGTCTCCTGACTGGCTCACTGTTCTGCTGTCATAGCAACGGCAGAGAAAGTGGGCTACAGCTGTGTGAGAGCGGCGCGATCAGCGCAGTAATTGAAATCTACGCTCTGGCAGGGATAACAGGTCCCAAGCAGGGCATAGATTTCAATTTCCACGGTCCTGAAGCGGTTAATATGACCCTTAAAGAGGAACTCCAGTGAAAATAATGTAATAAAAAAAAGTGCTTCATTTTTACAATAATTATGTATAAATGATTTAGTCAGCATTTGCTCATTGTAAAATCTTTCCTCTCCCAGATTCACATTCTGACATGTATTACATGGTGACATTGTTACTGTGGGCAGGTTATGTAGCGGTTTCTAGCTGTTCTGGCTGTTACAGACAGCTGTAAACAGCCATTTCCTGTCTGTGAACATTGTTACATTGTGGCAGTTTGCCCAGAGTACCGCGGTACTCAGAGCTTCTTGTGGGAGGGGTTTCACCACAATATCAGTCATACAGCGCCCCCTGATAGTCTGTTTGTGAAATGCAATAGATTTGTCATATAAAAGGGGGTATCAGCTACTGATTGGGATAAAGTTCAATTCTTGGTCGGAGTTTCTCTTTAAGTTAAAGAGGAACTATAGTGAAAATAATGTGATTAAAAAAAAGTGCTTCATTTTCACAATAATTATGTATAAATGATTTAGTCAGTGTTTGCTTATTATAAAAGGTTTCCTCTCCCCGATTTACATTCTGACATTTATCACATGGTGACATTTTTACTGCTGGCAGGTGATGTCAGTGGAAGGAGATGCTGCTTGCTTTTTTGGCAGTTGGAAAGAGCTGTAAACAGCCATTTCCCACAATGCAACAAGGTTCACAGACAGGAAACTGCCAGGACCATGGTCCTCACAGTTTCCTGTGGGAGGGGTTTCACCACAATATTAACCATACAGATGTCCCTGATGATCCGTTTGTGAAAAGGAAAAAGATTTCTCATGTAAAATGGGGTATCAGCTACTGATTGGGATGGAGCTCAGTTCTTGGTCACGGTTTCTCTTCAAACCTAAGCAATACATACTAAGCATGATGAGAAAATACATAACTAGAGAGGGAACATAGGTGAGAACAAGATCTTATGTTGCAGAGATACGCTCTGGAATATGATATGCCAATAAATACGGTCGCTAAGTGAGGGAGGATAAAGTCCCTCCCTTCTGATCTTTCAAGGCTCACTATCAGTCCTTATATGGGATGAATAGGAGTGGTCAGTGAGATGCCATTTGCCATGCGAGTTCATGCAAATTGTATGCCGATTCGCTGAAATACACTGTATACAGCTTGGAAATAGACCAATTGAATGCAGTGGTTCGTGACACTTTGATTGGCCCATTTCCAAGCTAAATAAATGTGCATTAAAGCAGCACGAAGTGTAAATCAACTTAAAATTATTAGCATCCCATTGAACATTCCTATTTGTACGTGGTCTGGTGTTAGGGCTCATTCACATCATTAGTGCAAAACGGCCGTGCGACCAGAAGACAATGCGCATGACTTAACGCCATATGCACCGCTATGCGCTGCTGATCACATTCACTACAGTGAATGGGTCAGCGTTGCACAAAATGCAGCGCATATGATCTGAACGGTAGAAGTGCTATCTATGCCCTTCTGCAGTTCTTGTGTGTTGTGCATCATGCGTGCAGCTGAAATGCGCACGACGGCGCATATGATGTGAACGGGGCCTTAGTCGTGGAGAAAATCCGAAGACATAAATGTCATTTAGGTGATACCTTCAATGACTAACTGCACACGACTTCTCTGCAAGCTTTCCAAACTAAGTTTCTTCTCCAGGAATGATACAGAACTTACAAAAGTAATGTAACATACCGAGACTTGTATATGAATTTGTAGGCTTACTCAGCAAACTGACACCACGGCCCATACACAATTCACTGTTTCTCCTAGGAGATAATTTTTCATCTTTGATTTAAAATAGTTTTAGCACTTGGCCCGACTTCCGAACGACCCGCCCGATTATGTCACGATGTGGGGGACTACCTGTTATGCTGACCGTTCCTTGAGCAGAGTAGGCGCAGCAGAAGCCGTATCAGCGACGTCATGCCTGTTACATGGTGGTAAAACGTCTAATCGTGCGGCCCGTCTTCTCTCCCTTCACTGTTCCTCTTGTGTCACGTAATGATGCAATTTGGAGGAGCCGCCACTAGGGGGTTCCTCCTGATTGCATCATTATGCGACGCAAGAGGTGGGTGAGTATGCACTTATGGCCGTGCTTGTACACAAGAGGGGAAGCCACAAACAGGAAGCAAGTTGCAGCCATTGGCGGTGGGGACAAGAAGGACGTACAAAGCCTCTGGACCATCCAGAGACTCCCCTCTACTTCGGTAAGTATCTAACTTTCGTTGTTTTCCCTTAAACTTTTAGCTTTGCTTCAACTTCCCTAGCGGTAAGGATGAGTCAGGCTCGTCTAGCAATCCCAGATACTCCCCTGCAGCGTCGCTGGCATGCAGGATCCCTCACTGGCACCTCATAGCTGTTGGCGGTTGGCTGATGGTGTAATGGTTAAGGGCTCTGCCTCTGACACAGGAGACCAGGGTTCGAATCTCGGCTCTGCCTGTTCAGTAAGCCAGCACTAATTCAGTAGGAGACCTTTGGCAAGTCTCCCTTACACTGCTACTGCCAATAGAGCGCGCCCTAGTGGCTGCTGCTCTGGCGCTTTGAGTCCGCAAGGAGAAAAGCGCAATATAAATGTAATTTGTCTTGTCTTGTCTTGTCTTGTCTAGCTCCCCTGTGAGCACATTCTCGACGTCTTAACTGCGATCTGTGGCGAGCAACTGTCAATTGCTTAAAGTGAACCAGAGACAAAGCACCCTCATGTATTTTACCATATCTCAGGGGGAACAGAGAAAAAAACTACCCTGATTTCGGTTTCATCCCTCACTGCTCAGCCTGCTTGTGATCAGCCCTGCTAAAATCCCCGACTGAGCATTCAGCCTGGCTTTGCTCAGGAATCATTATAGCAGAGTCTGTCTTCTCTGATGTCTTTTTAAACCCAAGCCTGCCCCCTTCTGGCTCGGCTATAAAGACTCAGCTATAATGATTTCTGACCGAAGCCAGACTGAATGCTCAGTCGGGGATTTTATTAGGGCTGATAAGAAGCAGGCTGAACAGTGAAGAATGAAACGGAGAGCACGGTAGGGGTTTTCTCTAATGTTCCCACTGATATATATGGTAATATACATGAGGGTGCTTCATCTCTGGTTCACTTTAAATAATAAGAGAGTTTCAATTACCAGAGGTTTCTTCCAGCCCCCTGCAGCAGATCTGTTCCCACACAGCCACTCACCGATGCTCTGGTCCCTCTCCGCGGCTCACTTTCACTTCGCTCAGTTTGGGGGCCCTGGCTACTCGCCTCCTCATTCACGTAGCCGGACGTATACTGCGCAGGAACAGTAAAGAATTTCTCGTACTGCGCGTGCGCAGAGTGCTCCTGGCTACAGGAACGCGTACCAGGATACGCGTGGCCAGGGCGCAATGGAGTCGACTTCCATTATGGGAAAAAAGCTGAGCCAAGTCCAGGACTGTGAGGGCACAGGTCGGCTGTAGGGGGCTGGCAGAAGCCCCAGGTAAATGGGGCGCTTATTTTTTAAGCAGTTTACAGTTCCGCTTTAAGCGGTTTGCAAAATGCTTACAATATAAAGAAATTCAATGTAATTGCTGCTGCACCAATGGTAAAGGAGATGTGCTCAAATCACTTCTTTGGAGTCACAAGACGATTGCAATCCACTCCATACGATCAGCACCATCTCAAAGGTTTCTTTATTGTAGCTTCGTTAAAACATCATATAAAATACAAAAACATGTCTGGCTCTGTATCAATTGATGACGCACAGGCGTTTCGGGCCTCTACAGGTCCTTTCTCTGGTCGTGGGCTGGTCGTGATTTGAGAAAGGAGCTGTAGAGGCCCGAAACGCCTGTGCGTCATCAATTGATACAGAGCCAGACATGTTTTTGTATTTTATATGATGTTTTAACGAAGCTACAATAAAGAAACCTTTGAGATGGTGCTGATCGTATGGAGTGGATTACAATATAAAGAAAAGCTTAAAAAAAAATTGTACATCTTTTGGTACAAAAAATCTTAAGCAAATTCAACGAGGGGGAGATTGAACTCTGGTTGAACTCTGAACAAAAAAAGTTTCCTAAACTACTGTAAATCTGCACTTACATAAAAAAATTTAACAGCGGTTTACCTTAATTCTTTTGGATCAAAGACCAGCTTTACATCATTTACAATTGTTGGCAAATACTTCAGCGCAGCACCCTGAAAAAGAAAGAAAGGAAAGAAAATTGATAACATGTTGGTGTACTTTGATCTGTGGGGTTAAACTATCCTAAAATGGGGTTTTGCTCAATAAGGCAATTTACTTCCAAGATTGATTTCGATTCCTGGCAAATCAGCCTCATTGTTCATCAAGAAAGCATTTGCCCATTGCACTGTCCCAAGTGTTTGCTTAAAGAGACTCTGTAACAAAGCCTTATTTCTTCTATAAGTTCCTATACCTGTTCTAATGTGGTCTGATTTACTGCAGCCTTTCCTAGTTGCACAGTGGCTGTATTATCTCTATTATATATTCTAATCTTCTTTCCTTCTGACGGCTTTGTCGGGCTCAGACACTCAGGCAGGAATGTGCTGCTCTGCTGTGAAAGGATAGAAGCTATACACATCCCCTGCAGGCTCTGAGTCTCAGACTGAGCTCCTCTCAGCCTATCACATGCAATGTCTGGCAATTACAAGCCATAATTGCAGCAGGGAGTGGCAGAAGCAGCACAGAGGGGCCCAGGAGAACATAATGAATAGAATGGTATGCTTTTTATTGTAAGAATTTTAGAGTACAGATTCTCTTTTAAAGTTTAACTGCCGGGCTTAAAATCAATTCTTTATTTTTATCTGGTAAACAAGTAATAAGGATGCTAACCAGGCAATCCAAAAGTTAAAATAACTATTACTTTTCTTGTTGATAAATGATCATTCCCCAGTTTACCTGACTCTTTATTGGGGACACACAAAATTTGGTACACAAAAAGGAAGTTGCAGGGCATGCTGGGTTGTCCTTCATTGCTTCTCTACTTCCCCTCAGACTAAACTAATGCAGCCTGATTGGCTGAAGCCTCTTTCCCTCCTGTTTTCCCCTCCCACACTTCTGTTCCTCTGTGATTGGCTAATATTTCTCTTGCTGAGACAATGCACTTTCTATAGTGGAGGGCGGGCAATGCATACACAATCAGGCAGAGGTGAGTAAGGGAGGAAATGACATCAGGATTGGCTTCAAAATAGGCACAGTTGAAATGGGAAATGCCAAGAAGGATTTTCTCTTTTTTTACTGTAGAAAGATCACTAAAATCAAAACGTGGACAGTGCAATACACATGTAATCTAAGTAGAGCAAGTATTTATCTACTTATATATGCGTTTTGTTTTCTGAGATAGTATGGCTGACAGCTCCTCTTTAAGTGCTGATATGTTCTGCACAGATTTTGGAATGGAGAACAGATACACAATTTATGACCAGGGAAAAGGGAGAGAATACTTGATTATTTGGCAGTGATGTATTTACAGAGCCAGTAGCTTCATCTTTTCAGGAGCCGTGCTTCCCCCCACCTCCCCTCTAACAACAACAGAGTACATATTGTTACAGCACTGGGCAGTTCGGTGCAGGGAGAGCTGAATGACAGCTCTCCCTGCTGCTGCAAAACTCCCCGGTGGCGGTAAATACTATTCCCCCTCCGAGCTGTCGCAACTCAGAGGGAGGTGTAATTCGGGGTCCAGCAACCGTTGGAGCTCCAAGTTACCGAAACGCGCCCCACGCGGCAGTACATTGCTGAGATAACCCGCTTTGACTCCAGCCCGCCTCTTTCCAGGTGTAGTCTGTTCATTCATCCCAATTGCAAACTTCCTATGTTTAGCAAGAACTTCTATATGTATCCACCCTCTACCCTTCTGAGGCAGCTTACTTAAAGGGATCCAAGCATTTTTTTTTTAGGCAGCTTGTCCTAGTTTATAATAGCTGTAGGAGCTGCTACCCCTCTTTTTTTCCTTATCCAGAGGAAAGGTGAGAAGTGTGACTTCTCTAAACTGTTTGCAGCACTGTCCTATCTCTCCGCCCCTCTGCTGATGAAAGCTTACGTTTTCTCATTGCTATTCATTACAGCAGTCCTATGTGGAAGTAGGGTAATACAAGTCTCTAACAAACTTTTAAATATAAAAGGAATAGGTAGAATTAAAGTTTTCCTTTAATTAATGAGCCACATTGTTTGCATGCATTTTAGTGGGCTATTGAGAGGCCCTGGGGCTACAAATGCTGCTTCGTTCCCTGTAAGCCATTGCCAATGTGGCCTTTTCCAAAAGACCAGCCTTGTGCAGTCCTCAGAGAGTTATCGAGCATTACATCCATAGTGACCGGCAATGTAGAAGATATAACCATTTAATGAAAAGTTTGGTTTTGAGTCTCAAAAGAGTTGCAGTTGTAATGGATGGATCACAGAATGTAAGAAAATAAAGGCTCATCAATAATACAAATAGCGCCCAGGAATTCAGCAGGCACGGATGCAGTTCCCGGGGGAAAATTAAACCCCATGGACACTTGAAGGTGGCTGAGAGACATCATCGAGAGAGCCATATGTGAAACTGGTCTCCACGGACAAAAGTGAAGAAACTGGTCTCCACGGACAAAAGTGAAGAAACTGGTCTCTGCGGACAAAAGTGAAGAAACTGGTCTCCACGGACAAAAGTGAAGAATTGCATATCCCTCACTGACCACCACACCATTTTCAGGAAAAATACTACTAAAATGATGCTTACCTTTTCAAAAAGCAGTATCAAAATGAGTTACAAATATACCTAAAGGACACACGATACAATAAAATTATCTGTATTATTTTACAGTAATTCGATAAAAGCGAACGGATCTCCCGAAAAAAAAAAAAAAATTATTTTTTTTTCGACTGAAAAATCCGATTGGATTTCCAGTTTTCTTCTATTTTAATCGATCCGGAATGCCAGATATTTTTCTTCAATCTTTCTAAAGATTGTATGGTGTGTGTTGGATTGTCAATTTATTAATATACACACCCTAGCAGTTTTCCAATCAGCAGAGTTTCCAATAGCAGAGTTTCCAATCATTTTTATCATAATTGGGGGAAAAATTGAACATACAGTGGAGGAAATAATTATTTGACCCCTCACTGATTTTGTAAGTTTGTCCAATGACAAAGAAATGAAAAGTCTCAGAACAGTATCATTTCAATGGTAGGTTTATTTTAACAGTGGCAGATAGCACATCAAAAGGAAAATCGAAAAAATAACCTTAAATAAAAGATAGCAACTGATTTGCATTTCATTGAGGGAAATAAGTTTTTGAACCCCTACCAACCATTACGAGTTTTGGCTCCCACAGAGTGGTTAGACACTTCTACTCAATTAGTCACCCTCATTAAGGACACCTGTCTTAACTAGTCACCTGTATAAAAGACACCTGTCCACAGAATCAATCAATCAAGCAGACTCCAAACTCTCCAACATGGGAAAAACCAAAGGCCTGTCCAATAATGTCAGAGACAAAATTGTAGACCTGCACAAGGCTGGAATGGGCTACAAAACCATTATCAAGAAGCTGGGAGAGAAGGTGACAACTGTTGGTGCGATTGTTCGAAAATGGAAGGAGCACAAAATGACCATCAATCAACCTCGCTCTGGGGCTCTACGCAAGATCTCACCTCGTGGGGTGTCAATGGTTCTGAGAAAGGTGAAAAAGCATCCTAGAACTACACAGGAGGAGTTAGTGAATGACCTCAAATTAGCAGGGACCACAGTCACCAAGAAAACCATTGGAAACACATTACACCGCAATGGATTAAAATCCTGCAGGGCTCGCAAGGTCCCCCTGCTCAAGAAGGCACATGTGCAGGCCCGTCTGAAGTTTGCCAATGAACACCTGAATGATTCTGTGAGTGACTGGGAGAAGGTGCTGTGGTCTGATGAGACCAAAATAGAGCTCTTTGGCATTAACTCAACTCGCTGTGTTTGGGGGAAGAAAAATGCTGCCTATGACCCCCAAAACACCGTCCCCACCGTCAAGCATGGGGGTGGAAACATTTTGCTTTGGGGGTGTTTTTCTGCTAAGGGCACAGGACAACTTAATCGCATTAACGGGAAAATGGACGGAGCCATGTAACGTGAAATCCTGAACGACAACCTTCTTCCCTCTGCCAGGAAACTGAAAATGGGTCGTGGATGGGTGTTCCAGCACGACAATGACCCAAAACATACAGCAAAGGCAACAAAGGAGTGGCTCAAGAAGAAGCACATTAAGGTCATGGAGTGGCCTAGTCAGTCTCCGGACCTTAATCCAATAGAAAACCTATGGAGGGAGCTCAAGCTCAGAGTTGCACAGAGACAGCCTCGAAACCTTAGGGATTTAGAGATGATCTGCAAAGAGGAGTGGACCAACATTCCTCCTAAAATGTGTGCAAACTTGGTCATCAATTACAAGAAACGTTTGACCTCTGTGCTTGCAAACAAGGGTTTTTCCACTAAGTATTAAGTCTTTTATTGTTAGAGGGTTCAAAAACTTATTTCACTTAATGAAATGAAAATCAGTTGCTATCTTTTATTTAAGGTTATTTTTTCGATTTTCCTTTTGATGTGCTATCTGCCACTGTTAAAATAAACCTACCTATGAAATAATACTGTTCTGAGACTTTTCATTTCTTTGTCATTGGACAAACTTACAAAATCAGTGAGGGGTCAAATAATTATTTCCTCCACTGTACGTGTGTGGTACATTGGTCATATTTTTGAAATGTTACAATCAGTCAGAAAAACTGATTGCAATTCTTAAATTGAACAGATATTTTAAAAAAATTGTATGGTGTGTGTGGCCACCTTTAGGCAGCTCAAAAAAAAAAAAAAAAAAAAGTACTGAAATTGGATTCTACAACCGTCCACAGCACAAAAATTCCAGTTCTGAGTGTGTATGCACCTTTAGGGCTCAGCCACACTGTAAGCGCTTTTCTAAACGCTTGTGACTGATTAGCGTTGACTTTTTTGCGTACGCGATCTCGCAATCCCGGCGATTTTAATGAAAGTGAATGGGAGCTATTTTTAAAAAGCGTTCAGAAAGTGCTAATCAATCACAAAGCGCTCAGAAAAGCACTTCTAGGGCTTTATTCACAATAGCATGATGATGCTTATCACGCCCGCGGTATCGTTTTGCACGGGTTATAATGCGCGTAACGGTTTGCTCATACAAACGCGCATCTTTCCGAGCAAACGCAAACTTTCGCGCAAAAAAGTTCGCAAAACACTAGCGTGGGCGTGATAAACGTTATCACGTTTTTGTGAGCCCTTAGACAGAGCACCTGATCTGAATTCTTGTTCTGCATCAGAGACTTAAAAAAAATAAATTCACAACGATAGTAAGTGCCCAAAATAGGTTGTTTTATTGGTCCACCAATTTTGTTTTTCATGCTTACCTGGTCTGGGTGCCTTTGCCTAACTGCATAAACTGAGCAGAGTCAGCAGCGTTGTAGGAAGTTTTTATTTTAGCTACACTTACAAGCTTATCTCAGCATGCAAATAACAGAAAGCTTCCTATCTTGGATAAGATAAGGACACTATAACTAGAAGATAATTGAATCTTTCATTTCTTTGAAGAGTTCACACAGTGTGTTAAGGTGCGTACACACGCATTACTTCCGCCAACGACTGGTGCGTCAGACCCTCCCGCTGTGCGGACGTTCAAAAACAGCCTGATCAGTCTGCCGACAGTGCATACACACGTGCTACTGTCGGCTGAACGGCCGGCCAGCGGGAGGGTCTGATGGACCCGTCGCTGGCGGAAGTAGTGCGTGTGTACGCAGCTTAAGCCTGTTGTCTAGGTGATATTTGCTGTGGGGGGGAGGAGTTGAGCTGGGTTGGAATAAAAAGAAAAGGGCAGAAGTGATGTCATTTTTGGCATCACAAAGAAACAGTAAAGATGGAAATCAGCAGAATGTTTTTTCTATATCACATTTCTACTAAATCTGACAGTGAATACTAAAAAAAACAGGCCAGGTAAGCTAAATAAGTAATTTCTTATTGGATGATTTTGTTTTTTATTTCTTCAGTTGATATGGAGTTTCATCCCAATTTAAAGTATCAGAGACAGAGGCTCAGCATGACTGCCAGACAATAGAATTTTTAAAAGGAACTAAATATGTCTGATCTCACTACAGGGTACATTCAGGGCCGGATTTACCATAAGGCACTGTAGGCACGTGCCTACAGGCGCCTGATTATGGAAAAATGGTTCACTCCCCTCCCCTAGTGACTTCTTCCCTATGTAGAGTCCCAGGCAAAGGGAAAATGAGAGTTCTTGGGATTCCACTGACGAGATCTACCTACAGCCAGGGGCACACTTGTTGTGCTGTTCGGTGGGTGTTGGTAGGTTCATGGTTGGGTAAGTCTGGGGTGCCAGAACATCTGTGCCTATAGGCTACTGTGATATAAATTTGGACTTGGTCACATTAAATATTTCTATAGAAAATTCTGAACGTCTTTTAGCAAAGATGTACGCTGAAAAATCCATCTATTTCATTGAGATTAGGGAAGTGTACTCCTGTTTCATCTGTTCCCTAGGAATGACATTCTTAGCCACAGAGTTACTCCTGCATTATGTGAGGGAAGTGAAGTATGGTCCGGTGTTAGTCATTAAAGGTATTACCCGAATCAACGTTTGTTGGTTTAAGGTCTACATTTCTGCTCCATATCTAACTGTACATGGTTTATTGCAAGCTTTCGAAGCGTTAAGTTTCTTCTTCAGGCATTATGCAAAACTGATTCTGATACAGTTTTGCATAATTGCCTGAAGAAGAAACTTAATGTTTCGAAAGCTTGGAATAAACCATTTACAGTTAGTCGTTAAAGGTATTACCAGAATCAACGTTTGTTGATTTGATGTCTGCATTTTTGTGCGACTGGTAACAGAGCTCTGTCGATGGAAATTCTGCTGACAGAAGGTCTTCTAACCTCCCGCTTGCAAACTCAATGCCGGATCTGACTAGTGAGATATCACTACAGGGCAAAATCAATCGCATTAACGATCTATATACTTGACCAGAATACTTCTAAAGCATTCTATGAAGGATTCCACCCCTAAAAAATTCCAACTGTTCCTTTTATATTTATCACTTACTAAAAAGAAATTACCCTCAGTGATACACGCCATATTATCAGGATGACAAAAATCTCACAGGATCAAAAATGCGTTGATGCTCATGAACCTATAACCTAAGAGATGCTCAAAAACTTATGTACACCCAAAAATTACAGCAAACAAAAAAAAAGGGGGGGGGGGGGGAATCCAAGATGCTGCAGGAAGACAATTTTTCATTTCTAGTTTTTTTGTAAACCGCGTGAGTGATGTGAAGAGCGAAAGCTCCGTAGAGGCTTCGGCGCTAGGTGTGTAATATTAAGCAGGAGCGTTTGATGTTTTCGCTCTGCCTCTCCTTAGGGGTGATATCTGAAGGATCAGATCTGAGAGGCAGACCTTTTTGATGGGTGCAGTCTTCTCTTTTTTTCAGAAAAGCGAGGTTTGGTCATTAAACTCCCATGGGGTACAATTTGGGCTTGCTTTTGACGATGCTCCAAGACAAAGCTTCGAAGACGCGTTGCACAATCCTCAAGGGCATCTCTAACGCTCTTACAATATTTATATAGTTGCGGCAGCTGTATATAATACAAAGAGTTGATAGAGGTGTAACAAGGGTGATATATAGGCCACGAGAAGCTGCTCGAAACTAAAAGATTTCCGCTAATGGCAAACAGGAAAGAATATTTCATGGCATCGAGCAATGAGTGGTACGGGTCCTGTAGGATATTTTTTGTTTGTTCTATTGACTGCAGTCAGATGAATATGGACTGTGATATCAATTCAGCTAGGTTAAAATTCGACAGTCTATTATGGCATCACGTGATTGTTTTTATTAGATTCTGCAGCTGCTGTGTAAACTCTGCTGTGCAAATTCTTCAGTGTAATGCTGTCTGTCCCTGGTCACTGCATGCCTAAGGCCCGGTTCACATTAGCGGTTTCCATCCGGAATCGCCGTGCCGGAGCCGGACCGCATGCGGAACGGACGGAACGGACGCACGGCATAGCAATGAAAGTCTATGCGTCCGTTCACATGCGTCCGTTCCGTCCGGACCGGAGCCGGACCGGATCCGGACTCCGGCATAAGATCCAACATGCGCTATTTTTTGGTCCGGCTCCTCCGGCTGACGTATCCAGAGCGGAGCCGGACTGTTGCATCCGGCCAATAGAAACCAATGAGAACCGGAGAGCGCACAACACACTGGCTATAAAATCCGGATGTTCTACCCCACTTCCTATGCGTATTGTAGCGGCGATTTTGGATGGGGACACATGGGCAAGCATTTTGGAGTGGAGCAGCAGTGACTTTAAACGTTCTGGAGATGTTGGCAATATGTCGGAGGTGGAGGTGGAGGTGAGTGCTAAACAGCGGAGGGCCTGATTCCACAGGTCCACCTTCTGCTGACCTCCCAGACCCCAACATTTTTATTCTATTTCTACTATCTTTTGCCAAACGGATCCGGATCGCATCCTGATGAACACCTGATGCAACCTGATCGGATCCGGATCAGAACCGTACGGTTCCGATCCGGATCCGGTCAGGTCATCCGGTCCGTTTGGCAGAGAACCGCAAGTGTGAACGGGACCTTAGCTTTACTGTATGGCTGATATTGTGGTGAAATCCCTCCCATAGTGTAAGGTCATTGCCATGAGTGTGATGAGGGCAGATGTGCTGTTTTTGTGTTCTTTTTTTCATGCCCGTCAACAGCAAAGATGCTGATGCTGCAGGTAGAGGATCAAACAAAATGAACCAATTAAGCTGTATCAATCATTTCTTGATCTATCGCCTACACTTCTCACTTTGTAACTTCTTGATCTATTCTCCCCCACTATAATGTTGGTAAAGTTTCTCTTTAAAGAAAAACCGTGACCAAGAATTGAACTCCATCCCAATCAGTAGCTGATACCCTCTTTTACATGAGGAATATATTGCTTTTCACAAATGGATCATCAGGGGGCGCTGTATGGCTGATATTGTGGTGAAACCCCTCCCACAGGAAACTGAGGATCATGGTACTCCTGGCAGTTTCCTGTCTGTGAACCTCGTTGCATTGTGGGAAATAGCCGTTTACAGCTGTTTCCAACTGCCAAACAAGCAAGCCGCATCTCCTTCCACTGACATCACCTGCCAGCAGTACAAATGTCACCATGTGATAAATGTCAGAATGTAAATCAGGGAGAGGAAAGCTTTTACAATGGGCAAACACGGACTAAATCATTTATACATAATTATTGTAAAAACATTACTTTCACTGGAGTTCCTCTAAGTTTTTGGCATACTTAAAAAGGACCTGAACTCAGAACTTCCTCTCTGCTCTAAAATATAAGCAACAGTATAATAACATTTAAATAAAAAACATTTCTTTGTTATGCTGGGTACACACTTCGCGTTCCCGCACTCGATGCGCCCGTCGATTCGCGTCGACTCGATTATTTCTGACATGTCCGATTCGCATTTCGATGGATCATTACGTCGATTTGGCATACTTTACATGTAAATCCACCTAACAATCAACGAAATGCGCTCGGAAATAATCGAGTCGACGTGAATAGACGGGCGCATCAAGTGCGGGAACGCGAAATGTGTATCCAGCATTACAGCCGATAGAAATCCTGCTATAAATCTGCAGTGTGTCTACTTCCTACTTTCATGGAAGCAGACATGGGTAAGTAGTTAACATACTTTGTTTACAAAGTAGCTGCTCTGCCCTGGCAGAGGAAAATCCTGAGCTGACAAAGCTGAAAGATCAAATTACAACTTGTGGTTAGTCACAGATGAGGGGGAATTAGACGGGCTAAACTCTCTAAATACATACAGGGTGCATTTCTCTGTGTTTTCCTTCTGTCCTGTGCAAGAGTTCAGGTCCACTTTAAAGGTGTACCTGAGGTGATCCCAAATATCAAGTTTTTATGCCTGGGACTTTTTGGTTGACAGAGAAACTTTGTGGCCCCTCATTTTGGTTGGACTACCCTTCTTGGTCCCAGTGTAGCCCCCTGTCACTGCTGTGACGTAGCCAATTTGGAGCGGGTGGAGCTCTGTCTATTGCGCAGGCCCTGTTTGATCACAGTCTTTCTTACGGCTGCGTGGCTACTACGAGTGTCAGGCATGCACAGACCGCAAACATGCAGAACCACGCATGCTCAGGATGTTCCTGGGCCACGGCTGCTGCACTCAGCCACGGGGGAACGCACTCAGAGGGCAAGGCTTAAAGCGGAATATAATCCAGAATTTCTTCTTTGCTCTAATAGATTATTCACAGCATATTGTATACAACCAGCAATTTTTTTTTTTTTAACCAGAACATCATTTAAAGGGTTACACACAGGACTTAGAAGCTTCAATGCCTTCAGAGCTGGCCGCTTCCGAAAGTTAAACAATGTAATCTTGTGTTGGTTAAATGTATCAAGTGTGGAATGTGACATTCTCTGACTGTGCAGGAGCTCCCGGACACAGAGAGAGAGTCAAATCATGTCTGCCTGAATTAATAAAATGCAAAATCAGCTCATAAAGCAAAAAACTGTACTTTTGGGAAGCTATAACTTATAAATGAATAATAATACTTATGCACAAATGCAAATATGATAACCGTATGACATATAAAAAGTAGGAAAACATGTGTTTACTGAATATTACGCCCGGGTTTTAAACCGCTTTAACAGTGCATGCGCCCATTTGCTGAGATCAGCTGCAAATGGGGGAGACTGCAGGACTATGGAGGCAAGGCCACCGAAAATGAGGAGCTAGGAAGTTCAAAGAAGCCCCAGGTGTGAAAAACAACATTTCAGACACCTCAGGCTCACTTTAAAGAGAAACTTAAGCAAAAAGGGGGGACAATGAACTACAAAGTGAGAAGTTAGAAAATAGAAAAGAGATCAAGAAATGATTGATATTCGCCATGTAATTTGTTCATATTGTGTGATCCACAATCAGCCTGCAGGTCATCATCTTTACTACTGGCAGACATGAAAGAGGAGCTGTCAGTCATACTATCTCTGAAAAAAAAAAAAATCATATATAAGTAGATAAATACTTGCACTACTTACATAACACATGTATTGCACTGTCCGTGTTTTGATTTTAGTGTTTTTTCTATAGTAAAAAAAAAAAAATCCTTCTTAGGATTTCCCATTTTTACGATCTTGAAGCCAATCCTGTTGTCCTTTCCTCCCTTACTCTCCTCTACCTAATTGTGTATCCACTGCCCGCTCTCCTTCCAGTCTTCAGGCACCCACACCCAGCTCTACAATAGAAAGTGCATTGTCTCAGCATGAGATATATTGGCCAGAGAGGAACAGAGGTGTGGGAGGGTAAAACAGGAGGGAAAGAGGATTCAACCAATCAGACTGCATTAGTTATATCTGAGGGGGAAGTAAAGAAGCAAAAAAGGACAACCCAGCATGCCCTGCAACTTACTTTGTGTGTACCAAATAAGAGTCATGTAAACTGGGGAATGATAATTTATCAATAAGAAAAGTAATAGTGATTTTAACGTTTGGATTGCCTGGTTAGCATCCTTATCACTTGTTTACCTGATAAAAATAAAGAATTGATTTTTGATTTTATGTCCGACAGTTACACACACAAAAAAAAAAAAAAAAGTAAAAACAAAAAAACAGCACCAAATGACATTATTTATAATTATACCCCCTAACAATGCAATAGGCTAAAAGGTTGTTTTATTTTCTAACACAGACACAGAACATTTATATCGCACTTTTCTCCTGGCGGACTCAAAGCGCCAGAGCTGCAGCCACTAGGATGCGCTCTATAGGCAGTAGCAGTGTTAGAGAGACTTGCCTAAGGTTTCCTACTGAATAGGTGTTGGCTTACTGAACAGGCAGAGCAGAGATTCGAACCTAGATCTCCTGTGTCAGAGGCGGAGCCCTTAACCATTACACCATCCAGCCACTCTAGATATACATATGCACAGAGGGAAATGCTAGTTGCTTGCCAGTTGGTAACAGCCATTAATTCCCACAATGTCACAAAGTTCACAGACAGGAAACGGTCAGGACCATGGTCATGACATCACACTGTGGAAGGGGTGCCACCACAAATTCAGCCATATAAAATGCAGATATCCAAGAAAAAATAATGATTTCTCATGGGAAAGGGGGTATCAACTACTGATCGGGATGAAGTTCAGTCCTGGGATGCAGTTCCTCTATAAAGTGTGAATAAAGTCCAAACAGAAAAGGAAAAAACAAAAAAAACAGCACTCAGTGTGTGGGAAAGAGGAGGAGGAGGGCCAGGAAGTGTGACAAGAATTGACAACACTCCCACACTAAGTTTTAATAAAAAATTATGGACCACTGAGCATGGAATTGACATTTTTGGAATGTCAAATACACCCATGCAGGCGTCCAGAGGAGCAGGTGTTGAAAAAAGCCGCCTATTGGCCAACATTTGCCTGAGTCACTTTCATCATGTATGGTCAATATTTCTTCTACTTCTCAAAATAGACTCAAAACCCAGAAATCAATATTGGAGGTATATTACGGAAACAGATGGGAATAAGGGCTGCAGAGAACAGCAACTGCTTCCAATAAATCTGATCAATGTCAAATGGAAAATCGATAAAAATATTCTGAAAGCTCAATATGGAACATTGATCAATAATACTTCATTATTATTTCTAAGTGTATTGAACGCTGAATTATGGAAAAATTGATGTTGCGCGGAAGGCACTTAAAGTAGGGTCGCTCGCTCAGTACATAGAACCTGGAATTTCTAGAGAGAGCGGACAGGGCACAGAATTCATGAGAAGCACTCTGGAAAGCATGCAAAAAAATGGCAAATGGGGCAACACATGGCTAAGTGGTAAGTAGGGATGGTCAATGAACTGCAAAGACTTCCGGGCGGATACATACATTTTACAAATGTATGGGGCATGGCAATGGACCAACTACGTAAATCCAGCGGCTGGAAGAGTCCCAAAGGACTTTTTTGTTCACTTTGTAACGTAATAATTTTTGTTACTCCATCCAGCATGTGATTGCAGGCTTCACCACCACATTCGTTTGTTGGGTACAGTTTGCATTGAGAAAATATATAATTACTGCATTTTGCGACGTATAAGACATTCCAGAATGTTAGACGCATTTAGGTTTAGAGGACAAAAACCAGGGAAATAAAATTATACTAAACCTGGTGTGTCCTTGTACATGTTCTCCCCCAAATATTGTCCTCCTGTGTTCCCGCCCATGTCTCCTCCTGTATCACCATGTGTCCTCTATGCCTGCCCAATGTGTCTTCCTGTGTTCCCGCCCATGTCTCCTCCTGTATCATCATGTGTCCTCCTGTGTTCCCGCCCATGTCTCCTCCTGTATCACCATGGGCTCGATTCACAAAGCGGTGCTAACCCAGTTAGAGACTTTAGGCATGATAACCATTGCACCATGCTGGTGAAAAGCCAGTTTAGGCGTGATAAGTTTAGGTGTGATAAGTTTAGGCATGCTAAGTTTAGATGAGTGTAGATAGTGTGCAAAGTCCCGCACGCAAAGCAGCACCATTAAACTCTATGCAAAGTGCACCAGACTTTGCTAGCGCAAAACTTTTGATCAGCTGTGCACTGCGGTGCTAAAACTTATCATGCCTAAACTTATCACACCTAAACTTCTCATGCCTAAACTTATCACACCTAAACTTATCACACCTAAACTTATCATGCCTAAACTGAGTTTAGGCATGATAAAGGGCTTTTCACCAGGGTGCTAACTGTTAGCACCGCTTTGTGAATCAGGCCCCATGTGTCCTCCATGCCTGCCCCATGTGTCCTCCTGTGTTCCCGCCCATGTCTCCTCCTGTATCACCATGTGTCCTCCATGCCTTCCCCATGTGTCCTCCTGTGTTCCCATGTCTCCCCCTTTGTCCTCTTGTCTCTCCCATGTTTCCTCCTGTCATGCCCGCCCCCCAAACCCCCCCCTGCCCACCCCCCAAGTGCCTCCGCTCCCGCCCACCTCCAGCCCCCTGGTGTGTAGCGGCAGCTGCTTACCTCGTCCCCCATGCCCGCAGGGGCTGCAGATCTCCGTTCTACATGCGGCTTCCTCTAGTGATGGGCTTCTAATGATGACGCACACAGGCAGGGAATCCCCAAATGATGACGCACACAGGCAGGAAATCCCCAAATGATGACGCACACAGGCAGGGAATCCCCGAATGATGACGCACACAGGCAGGGAATCCACGAATGATGACGCACACAGGCAGGGAATCCACGAATGATGACGCACACAGGCAGGGAATCCACGAATGACGACGCACACAGGCAGGGAATCCCCGAATGACGACACACACAGGCAGGGAATCCCCGAATGATGACGCACACAGGCAGGGAATCCCCGAATGATGACGCACACAGGCAGGGAATCCCCGAATGATGACGCACACAGGCAGGGAATCCACGAATGATGACGCACACAGGCAGGGAATCCCCGAATGATGACGCACACAGGCAGGGAATCCACGAATAATGACGCACACAGGCAGGGAATCCACGAATGACGACGCACACAGGCAGGGAATCCCCGAATGACGACACACAGGCAGGGAATCCCCGAATGATGACGCACACAGGCAGGGAATCCCCGAATGATGACACACACAGGCAGGGAATCCCCGAATGATGACGCACACAGGCAGGGAATCCCCGAATGACGACTCACACAGGCAGGGAATCCCCAAATGACGACGCACACAGGCAGGGAATCCCCGAATGATGATGCACACAGGCAGGGAATCCCCGAATGACGACTCACACAGGCATGGAATCCACGAATGATGACGCACACAGGCAGGGAATCCCCGAATGATGACGCACACAGGCAGGGAATCCCCGAATGATGACGCACACAGGCAGGGAATCCCCGAATGACGACTCACACAGGCAGGGAATCCCCAAATGACGACGCACACAGGCAGGGAATCCCCGAATGATGATGCACACAGGCAGGGAATCCCCGAATGACGACTCACACAGGCATGGAATCCACGAATGATGACGCACACAGGCAGGGAATCCCCGAATGATGACGCACACAGGCAGGGAATCCCCGAATGATGAAGCACACAGGCAGGGAATCCCCCAACGTGGTGGCAGTTCGTATCCGTGGACATTCTTAAGCCGGGGATTTCCTGCCATGCCGTATAAGACGCATGGACTTTTTCCCCCCATTTTTTGGGGAGAAAAAGTGCATCATATGTGGCAGAAAATATGATAAAATGTTCAGATAATGTATCCAAGGCTTTGGAAAGACTAATAAGAACGAGTAATAAGAAAGGCTTTCCTGACTATCGCAAAAAAAAAAAAAAATTAAAGTAAAAATACATGCATGTAAAAAGATTTCTCCTAGAGTACAATGCACTATAGAGTACTTTTTCCCCAATGTTTCTGTCACTTACAGTATGTATTGAAAATATGACAGGTTTTGGACTAGTTCATCTCCTAATGGAGGATTCTCAGTTATTGCTCATTTACAAAAGTTTTTACTGAACTGCAGTTGCTCAGTCCACCTGCTAAAATAGTAGCACATGACGAGTAGGGAAGCTGGCTGACATCTCTCTATAGATCTTTTACAGGGAGGGCTTTCGTAAAGAATGAATCTAACACTGAGAATCCCATATGGTGAGATGGACTAGCCCAAAATATGTCATATCTATCAGTATTTTTGCTATTTACTGTAAGTGACAGCAACATAGGAAAAAAATAAGGTAAGTGTTTTTTACACTGCGAGACGGATTCTAAATTTAAAAAAAAAAATCCCCGATAGTGGTCCCTAAAGGTGGCCCATGCACGATTCTTGTTTTGTTTTAATCAGAAAAATGTGATCGACAGGAGGAAAACAGAGAACTGCACCCTGTATGTAGAGCGTTTACCCTGTCTAATTCCCCCTCATTTGTGTCTAATCACAACTTGCAATTTGATCTCTCCCCTGAGTCACCTGGCTGCCATGGCAGATAAGCTCATTTGAAAGCACAGGAGGTTAACAATATGTCTGCTTCCATGAAAGCAGGATGTAGACACACTGCAGATTTATTGCAGGATTTGTATCAGCTGTAACAAAGAAATGTTTTTCTTTAAAGATTATTATGCCGTTGCATATCTTTTAGAGCAGAGAGGACGTTCTGAGTTCAGGTCCACTTTAAGTATTTAACATTCGTTGGCGACTCCTGCATATTGATTACTACTGTACCCACCTTTGGAGGAAGGTTGGGCATGATCACACCCCTCCCCCCAGTTATCTTAAAAACACGAATGCCCTGGTGATGCACTCATGAGCCAGAGTGAGGAGGGGCTTGCGACTCTCATCGGCCCTTGTTTGGTGGTTGCCTTATAAGCAACCATCACTGGTGAGCATTTACATTTTGTTTTCATCTCTGGAAATTCTACACTCCCTATTCATTTAACCCATCAGAAGTTTCAATAGAGTTATCTGGTGTGAGATAAGTGCTCTGCTTTTGACCTCAGCCGACAGAACGCGTTGTGCTGTCAATTCTTGGAATCCTTTGATTTCCCTCTACTAACAGAAAATATATACAGGTAGTCCCCGACGTACGAACGACCCGATATGAACAGCATGGATTCTGTATTATGGTAGAGAACAGAGGCGCCAAAAGGATAAAAACAATATTTAAAAGTTTTAAAATTATTGCTTAGGAGGCAGTGGTGGACTCACCTCCCACAAGCAGACACAACAACTGTGTATTCACAAAAGGGACATTTATTGGTATACTCCAAATAAGGTTGCAACGCGTTTTGCAGGTCAAACCCGCTTCATCAGGCAATTACAGGAAGGAGCACACAACTGGGGGTAAGAGGCAACACATTTGTACAAATCCTGAACAGACTGCATATCAATAAACATAAATATTTGTATGATGTAATTCACTGGTGAGATTTAAATTAACGGGAAGAGGTGGCTAATTATTGTATTTTGGGGGTGGAGGGGGGGGGCGGGGGAGAGGGGGGGGGGGAAAGAGGACGGAGGGCCGGGGGGGGGGGGAATGGGGAAAGAATTGGAGATGGGAAATGGGAGGGGGGGGGAAAGAGGGGGGAAGGGGGAAGGGGAAGAAGGGGGGGGGGTTTGTTTTAGGGGGAAGAAAGATAGTGGTAATTTTAAGTATTACATCATAGCATTAATATTCATAAACATAATCATAAACATAATCAAACGTTAATCTCAAGCATGTGGCGAGATACTTTCATAACATACAGTAAACAGTATCATAATTCATATATATATATTTTTACCCATACATATGTGTATTGGGAGCGGTTAGCCTATATGAAATAGTGCAAAGGAGTTCAGGGCTGGCAATAGTACATTGGGTATTTAAGAAAGACATGCAGAGTAATTTATAGAAGACACATAATGAACAAGCATCAAACAAGATTCACTTACCAGCAGTATGTCCAGATAGCACCTGGCGCCTCAGTGGCCAAGTAGTACTGAACTGCTGTTTATATAGTGTTGAACTCCTCCCCTTAGCTAATTGGAATGTGGGGCGGGCACTTAGTTACGTCATTACGCATGTGTACATGCATATTTTGATGCGTAATGGCAGTGGCTGGATAGTGTACTGGCTAAGGGTGCTGCCTTTGACATGGGAGACCAGGGTTCAAATCCCGGCCAAGTCAAGTACCCATCCAATAAGGAATTCAAGGCAAGACTCCCCAACAATGCAGGGTGGCCTCTCGAGCGCGTCCCTGTGGCTGCAGCTCTTGAGTGCTTTGAGTCTGACGGGAAAAAAGCGCTATGCAAATTTAAACCAGCTACTCGAATACCTCTAATGAATCCAAACTTCAACTTCTCCGGTAAAGATGCCCCATTGTCTTTGTTACCTACAAATTCATCCAAAACAGTTGAACCCAGAATGAGTGACAATCCCTCCCCTACTATACTAGAATCAGAGCACAATTCACCAATCCGACCTTCACAGTTAAGTATATATGACTCCGAACCCACCACTCCCAACCCCTCCGCAAGCGACAGCCCCCGACCAATCCCAATGACCAATCAAGCTCCTACAACCCCTTACATTGAAAATGATAATAGTTCAGAACAGCCAACTACATTCATTCAAACTTCTATTGAAACTTTTTTCCAACCCAACATGAATGGCCCCACCACCCCACACACCACCAACACCAATGCTGATACTACTCTTACATCCTCTTTTTTAGACCTACCTACCACACTATCCCAGAACGTGTTAGCTACCCAACTACCCAGTCCGATAGCGTCTCGGACCATATTCAAACCAAAGAAAAAAAGACCCCTACCCGACTCCGAAAAAGGGGGAAACGCGGGAAAAGAAAAACGAGGAAAACACTAACCACAACCAATCCCACCCCCCCTTCAAAACAAACCAAATGTATATTTAACCTTTCCGATCACTCATTATCCCGCTGCGAAACCACACTGTTGGAAAAAGGATTATCTTTTTGTCCAACCAACCAGTCAAATATGTTTGAGATTTTTTCCGATCTAAATGCCTACATACGAAAACTAACACTCAAACGACATTTTGCTATAAAAAAACTAAATCCGCCCCCTCCCAATGACCCGACAGCCTTAATCATCACCAATGATGATACCATACCAATCTGCACACTATCCCCCTCCGATATTCAGACAGAACAATACATCACTACAAAACTTAAAGGAAGATCAAGATTTTACCCTGTAGCCTCAAAAGGCAACTATATTGACACGTTCTATTCACTAGTACTTAATGACCTACAGAACATACACACTGACAACCCCAACCCGGTATCCAACCTGACCCGCCAACAAAAGATCGCCATTAAGACATTACAGCATAATCATGACCTTACCATCAAACCAGCAGACAAAGGGGGAGGGATTGTCATTCTTAACACAAAGGATTATCTGGAAGAGGCAGAACGCCTTTTGGGTGACACCAAATATTATATTACCCTGGATGTTGATCCCACAATGGAGCTTAACAAAACACTGAAAACCTTCATCAATAATGCCCTATCCAACAATATTATTTCAAAAAATGAAAGAAACTACATCATCAACCCGCATCCCAAAACACCTTTTTTCTACTATCTCCCCAAGATACACAAATCCTTAACCAAACCACCAGGACGCCCCATCATATCCGGTATAAATTCAATGACTAGCAACCTCTCACGTTTTGTAGATCAACATCTACAATCTCATGTACGATCACTAGACTCCTACCTCAGAGACTCCGCACACCTGATAGAACTTCTTAAAGGCATCACCTGGCAAGATAGTTTTGTATGGCTCACCTGCGATGTAACTTCTTTGTACACCAACATTCCACACTCTTATGGTATTTCAGCTATCAAACATTTTCTGTCAACTAATCCCGCTATGCCCTATGATCAACAATCCTTCTTAGTGCAATGTACAGAATTTATCCTACAGAACAACATTTTTTCCTTTTCTGACAAAATCTACCATCAAACCAATGGAACAGCTATGGGTTCGTCGTTCGCCCCATCATATGCAAATTTATCCATGGGACTTCTGGAACTACAAAAATTACAAGCTAATAACCCCTTCACTGACAATATAGTTTTTTATAGACGGTACATAGACGACCTCATCCTGATATGGCAAGGCAACATTGACCGGATCCCCCTCTTTATCAATTATCTCAATTCAAATGCTGCTGGATTACAATTCACTTCACAACATGACCCCATGAATATTGAATACCTGGACCTAACACTGTTCATAGAATCTAACACTAAAAAAACCAAAACATACTTCAAACCGGTAGATGCTAACAATTATATACATTTTGAAAGTTTTCACTATCGCCCCTGGACCATTAACACACCATATAGTCAATTTAGAAGGATATACAGAAATTGTACAGACATCTCAGACTACAACACACAATCAGGTTTACTCACTAACAAATTTCTGGCACGAAAATACCCCAAAAAGCTTATCAAGGATGCGAAATTTAAAGCCAAAACAACTCCATCGCACAACCCAACTCAGCTCCTCACTAAGCCACTTAGCGTGGACTGCCCCCGATTCATCACACGATACAATGCCCAACACCCACAGATCCGGTCAATTCTAACGAATAGGTGGGATATTCTACTACAAGACCCTTATCTGCGACAATCTATCCCACAAAAACCTCAAATCACCTTTAGAAGAGCCCCCAACTTGCGCAACTTACTAGCACCCAGCAAACTTCGTACACAAATATCCAACTCAATTCCAAACGTTGCACACTCCCCGGGCTGTTTTCCATGCAATAATACTAGATGCAAAGCTTGCCCATTCATCAATATCACCACCTCATTCTGCTCCAATGCCACCAAAACAAACTATCCAATTAAACACCCGATTACCTGTACTTCAAGATATATCATATATGTGATCTCCTGCCCGTGTCACCTCCAGTACGTGGGCCGTACCACACAACCGGCACGCAGCCGAATTGGACAACACAAAAGAAACATACTGAAAAACTTTCCCCTTCACAGCGTCTCGAGACACTTCGGCACTCACCATCACAATGACCCCACTTTATTCCGTATAACACTTATAGAATCCATTAACCCACAACAGCACAATGCTTTTGAAATACTGAAAGCGAGAGAAATGTTCTGGATACAAATACTGAGGACTCTCATTCCGGAGGGACTCAACGAACAACTAGAAAAAATTCACTGATCATAACATTCCAATATTATTTTAACTTAGTCGCCTCTTTTATCGGTCTGTGTTATAAGTTCGAGTTTTTATTATCTTTTTTTTTTTATTTATTTTATTTACTATTATATTCCTCTTGGGTTTTTAGCTCATTTTTATAATTGTTTTTGAGCGTATTTATGTTAAGAACGTTATGCTTAGTATTCCAACGTGATCATGTTTTTATCCATACTCTATGTCTTAGTTGGCTAGTCGGAACCTTTTATATTTTTTTATTTGTATTATCAATTTTACTCATTTTTACATGTATATGCGTTTACATTGATAGAGAGTACTGTTGCAATGCAGAGCAAATCGTATGACAATAATTGCATATAATTGTACAGCCACAATGGTATATACTGTCAGATCAAGTAACCTGAAATGTATGAATATTAAATAGTGGTTCTCTTATTTTGAGCAATGGTTCCGCATTCCAACACGTTCAAATATACGCCACATTCCCATTCCATGCCACCGTACGCATGGCATCATGCTAGTACGCATGCGCCCCTTTTTCATCGCGCATTGACAATATGCAATCCATATACGCCATTACGCGTCAAAATACGCATGTACGCATACGTAATCCTTGACCGCCATTAATAATAATCCATAATCCAAACATTTGCATAGCGCTTTTTTCCCGTCAGACTCAAAGCACTCAAGAGCTGCAGCCACAGGGACGCGCTCGAGAGGCCACCCTGCATTGTTGGGGAGTCTTGCCTTGAATTCCTTATTGGATGGGTACTTGACTTGGCCGGGATTTGAACCCTGGTCTCCCATGTCAAAGGCAGCACCCTTAGCCAGTACACTATCCAGCCACTGCCATTACGCATCAAAATATGCATGTACACATGCGTAATGACGTAACTAAGTGCCCGCCCCACATTCCAATTAGCTAAGGGGAGGAGTTCAACACTATATAAACAGCAGTTCAGTACTACTTGGCCACTGAGGCGCCAGGTGCTATCTGGACATACTGCTGGTAAGTGAATCTTGTTTGATGCTTGTTCATTATGTGTCTTCTATAAATTACTCTGCATGTCTTTCTTAAATACCCAATGTACTATTGCCAGCCCTGAACTCCTTTGCACTATTTCATATAGGCTAACCGCTCCCAATACACATATGTATGGGTAAAAATATATATATATGAATTATGATACTGTTTACTGTATGTTATGAAAGTATCTCGCCACATGCTTGAGATTAACGTTTGATTATGTTTATGATTATGTTTATGAATATTAATGCTATGATGTAATACTTAAAATTACCACTATCTTTCTTCCCCCTAAAACAAACCCCCCCCCTTCTTCCCCTTCCCCCTTCCCCCCTCTTTTCCCCCCCCCTCCCATTTCCCATCTCCAATTCTTTCCCCATTCCCCCCCCCCCCCCGGCCCTCCGTCCTCTTCCCCCCCCCTCTCCCCGCCCCCCCTCCACCCCCAAAATACAATAATTAGCCACCTCTTCCCGTTAATTTAAATCACACCAGTGAATTCCATCATACAAATATTTATGTTTATTGATATGCAGTCTGTTCAGGATTTGTACAAATGTGTTGCCTCTTACCCCCAGTTGTGTGCTCCTTCCTGTAATTGCCTGATGAAGCGGGTTTGACCTGCGAAACGCGTTGCAACCTTATTTGGAGTATACCAATAAATGTCCCTTTTGTGAATACACAGTTGTTGTGTCTGCTTGTGGGAGGTGAGTCCACCACTGCCTCCTAAGCAATAATTTTAAAACATTTAAATATTGTTTTTATCCTTTTGGCGCCTCTGTTCTCTACCATAATACTGATTGTATCCACCTTTGGTGGAGGGGGATACCCCTTCTTGTTTTTCAAGCCTACAGAGAGCGACTTCTTATTCCTGAGTGAGGACAGGCTAATCTCCTCACCTACCTACACAGTGGTTGCCTGGAGGTAACCCTGGTTTGTGAGTATACAATTCATACTCTTTCTAATTATCCAATTACCTTGACATACTACACCATATCGGGCTCTCGGTTCTCTCTTCTTCTGCATGGATTCTGTGTTTCCATGGGAACAAGTCAAGTTTTTTTCAAATTGGACTTTTAGTTTTTGAGAAAATCGATTTTAAAAAATTCAAAGAAAAAATGGCTTTTAAACTTGTATAAGCAGGTACAGAGGGCAGAGGTAACACAGATGGGGACTCTGGAGGCACATGGGGGCACAGAGGAGGTACAGGGGACAGAGATGGCACAGTGTTCCGACTTAAGTAAGAACGAACCTACAGCCCCTATCTCGTTCATTAACTGGGGGACTACCTGTAAACTGAACGCAGAAGTCCTCTGTGATTGCCTCACACTGCCCCCTAGTGACAACTGGATAAAAATGCTCATAACAGCAGTACTAATTAGGAGCAAGGAAATATAACAAGTAAGAAATAAAAAATAAAAACATGCTAAAATAAATTGGCCTGGAGCACCTGCAAGCCTCTAAATGGGCTGCTAACGGATGAATCTTTCAAGTAATTCTGTATGCATTCAATACCCACACGCTGAGGTTACTGACATGACCTGTAGCAGAGACCCTTTCCACCAAAACCAAACAAGTAGTAAATTGGTGTAACGGCTACCAGGCTTTTCTGCTTACATTTTTCTTCTAATTTAAGCAGCTGTTAAGTCAAAAGACAACCACGCTCCCTCCCCCCCCTCCTCCCCTCCCCTGAGGGCGGCTGATCAATAGATTTTATGAATTAAAATAAGGTTCTTTAACACATCAAGGTCACACCAGCAGATGACCCCTGATTAAGATTCGGTTCCATCCCCCTCCTCCCTGGCTAGCTGCGCGGCAGGCCTGGCTCCCAGGGAAATACCACTTTAATTAATTAGTTATTAAACGGGGCTGACAGATAACAATGTCTTCTCAAAAGATGATCCCTTCTGTTGACTCGTGAGATTAGTTGCCAAGCGAGACAAAATGAGGGAGCGAGATTTCCAGGCAGCCTCCTGTAACAATATTCCGAGGGGGCTTTGATGGTCACGTCTTCGAGTGTTAATGCCGGCTTTGTTGATCGTAACGGAGCAAACACAACAATTAGAGCCTTCCTTTCCAACAGATTGTTTCAGAGAGAAATATCTATGGAAACATGACATGGAAAAATCCCCGGATGACCGGGGAAGGTGGAGCAACCGGCTGGAATAAGGAATGAGGATCTATGTATGAATTCACAGAACAGCTGCCGTAATATCTCAAGACAACACACACCACAAAGGCATCAGATTTTAAGAGGGAAAAGATTACAAAAGTATACAAGTTCCATAGGGATAGGAGACAGAATTAAAGTGAATGAAACCTTTACAAAACACTTCTACTCCCCCATCACGTAAGGCTCATAGGGGTACGTTTGAGTTTGTAGGTTCTCCTTGTGTCTGTGTGGGTTTCCTCCGGGCACTCTGGTTTCCACCCATACTCCAAAAACATACAGGTAAGTTCAAATTGACCCTAGACTACAATGGGCACATGACGAAGTTAGATTGTGAGCTCCTCTGAGGACAGTCAGTGACATGACTATGTACTGTGTACAGTGCTGCAGAAAAGGTCAGTGCTATATAAATGCATAATAATATTATGGCAGGACTTTAGACTATGGCAGGATTAGACAGTGAGCCGCTCTGAGGACAGCCAGTATTTATTTTATTATTTATTTTAAATATTTATACAGCACCAACATATTACGCAGAACTGTAAAGAGTATATAGTCTTGTCAGTTATCTGTCCCTCACAGGGGCTCAAACTAATCCCTGCCATAGTCATATGACTATGTATGTATTATGTAGTGTATGTATCATAGTCTAGGGCCAATTTAGGGGGAAGCCAATTAATTTATCTGTATGTTTTTGGGATGTGGGAGGAAACCAGAGTGCCCGGAGGAAACCCACACAGACACGGGGGGGAACATACAAACTCCTTCGCAGAAGTTGACCGGGCTGTGATTCAAACCGGGGACCCAGCGCTGCAAGGCGAGAGCGCTAACTACTACGCCACCATGCTGCCTGTACTATGTACGCTATGTACTCTGTCAAGTGCTGTAGAAGGTGTCAGTGCTATATAAATACAGAATAATATGGTAGGACATTAGACTATGACTATGGTGGGATTAGATTGTGAGCTCCTCTGAGGACAGTCAGTGACATGACTATGTACTCTGTAAAGTCCTGCAGAAGAGGTCAGTGCTATATAAATACATAATATGGTAGGACATTAGACTAGGACTATGCAAGGATTAGAGTGTGAGCTCCTCTGAGGACAGTCAGTGACATGACTATGTACTCTGTAATGTGCTGCAGAAGATGTCAGTGCTATATAAATACATAATAATAATATGGTAGGACATTAGACTATGACTATGGTAGGATTAGAGTGTGAGCTCCTCTGAGGACAGTCAGTGACATGACTATGTACTCTGTAATGTGCTGCAGAAGATGTCAGTGCTATATAAATACATAATAATAATATGGTAGGACATTAGACTATGACTATGGTAGGATTAGATTGTGAGCCCCTCTGAGGACAGTCAGTGACATGACTATGTACTCTGTAATGTGCTGCAGGAGATGTCAGTGCTATATAAATACATAATAATATGGTAGGACGTTAGGCTATGACTATACAGATTTAAGTGCTTAACTATGACTACCCACAATGCACACTGCTGAATATGCAAATGATCTCTTTATGCCCCTGCAGCCAGGCTTACATCCAGAATTGCTTGTGTATAGCCAGCCTATAGCTTTACATTTTACAGAGCCGCATCAACCCAACATACAGACAGCCTGTTTCAGACTGTTGGTACTCATCAGCGCATGGCAGCGATTGCGGTCTGCATGTTGGGTTGAAGTGGCTGTGTAAAATTTAAAGCTATAGGCTGGCTATACACCAAGCGGTTCTGGATGTAAGCCTGGCTTCAGGGGCATAAAGAGATAATTTGCATATTCAGCAGTGTGCATTGTGGGTAACCACAGTTTCAAACTTGCAGCTGAATTATTGCAAATACCTTCTGTTTTAAGATGGCAAACCATGCCAAGCATGGCTTTTTTAGTAGGAGGGCCCTTCGGTCTCTTTTAGTCCACTATACTTTCCTAGTGGTTCTGGTTCACCTTAAACTGCTTGCGGGGTGTTTGGGGTTGGGAGTGGGGAGTGGGCAGTTTAAAGTTAAGCCTGGGTTGGGGGGGGGGTCTTAAGGTTAGGGATGGCCATCAAAGTTAGGTGTGAGGGGGTAAGGTTAGGAGCAGGGGGTAAGGTTAGCTGCGGGAAGGTGCCAAGGGGGAGTGGTTACGGTTAGGCAACGGTAGAGGGAGGGTTCAGTGTGAGAATAGGGTTAGATTTAGCTGTAGTAAAATATCTGTATCTATTACCAATATATTACTATCGCTATTTTAAAGTGGAATGAAACCCAGCATTTCTTCTTTGCTCTAAAATATTATTTACAGCATATAATATACTAACACATTTTTTTTTTGTAAATCAGCATTCAAAGGGTTACATCACAGGACTGACTTTTTTTTCCTGCAGCGGATGCTACATCCCAACTGGTGATTACCTCATCTTGTGTTTACATTCTTCACTTTACACAATTAAGTAAACTTCTGCTAATGAGTCCTGAACTGAAACACTGCTCAGAGATCATTACTGGGTGCATTACAATAGAAATACAAGTTATGAATAAAATGCACCGGCAGCTTTCAAAGTAAATAAACTGAACTTTGGGAACTTATAATTTTTAAATGAATAATAATACGTGTGCACAAAAGCAAATATGATCATTGTATGGGTTATAAAAAGTAGGAAGAGACATTTTTATTGAATATTTTGTCAGAGTTTAAAACCGCTTTAAGGGTAGCATATCATCGGCCATTTCTAGACGCCCTTTTTTTTCCAGTGCATAACTAAGCTACCAGTGCTGAATCTAACACAACTAAGTTGGCGACATTTATCCCGCACATAAATCCACACAATTCATCTACAGAAAGCGTTTCACGCGAATAACCTTTTAGCCGTCTCTGTACGCTTCCCAAGAGTTCACAATACATGGAAGTGACCGGCGGCAATTATAACCCGCGCTCAATAGCTGTCAATGTATCGACAATACGCGGCAACGAATGCCGGTGCCTCGCTAAATACAAATGAAGCCTTCAAAGCCGATTGATTGGCCTTAAGTTCTTAAGTGCCAGAGATGAAAATAAAGGCCATTTACATAAACCTATAAGTCATCCCATGATTAGCAAAGCTTTACTCCTTCCCCGGCTCCCGAAGCAGCCCTATGTGCATTGCTCCATAGATTTTCCTCTCTTTCTTCCTCCATCCACCCCCCCCCCCCCCTCCCCCAGCATGGCTGCAAAATCCATTCCACCATCTCCGCACTCCGATATTAATCAAATATATCCTCGTCTTTTCCCCTTTACTTGGCTGCCATGTTAATCAGTATCTGAAAAGGCTGAAATCTGAAACTTGACTTATTACCTTGGGAAAAAAGAAAAGGTTTAAATAGCCTCAGGCGAATCCCACAGCGCTTTTATTTCTCAGCTCGTAACAAACTATTTGGATTCATAATGTTTTCTTTTTTACTGCAATTTCTCTAGCACTGACACATGAGCAGTTAGAGCAGCGATTTTCTTGAATCCGCACCAATAGAAAAAAAAACTGCACTTATTTAGTTCTAAACCAGCGGTGTCAAACGCAAACACAAAGTGGGCCGAAATTGAACACTGAGACCAAGTCGATCAATGTCTACTGGCCACCTTCCTTATAAAGTCTAGTGGCCAACTGCCCTATCCTATACAGTTCCCTGGTGTTTAGTGGTCCCCCTCCCTCCTCTATACAGTTATCTGGTGTCTAATGGTCCACCCCTCGTCTACACAGTCCCCTGGTGTCTAGTAGCTCCCATCCCTCCCTTATTCAGTTCCCCTGTGTCTAGTGGTCCCCCTTCCCTATACAGTTCGCTAGTGTCTAGTGGCCTCCTCCCTTATACCCTTCCCTGGTGTCTAGTGCTTTCCCTCTCCCTCCCCCATATGGCTTCTCTGGTGACTTAGGGCTTCAGCCCCAATATACTTTAGCTGCCCTGGTGACCTAGAATGGGCCAAACATGCTGCAGAGTGGGGAAACCACTAGCAGGCTAAATCAGATGGCTCTGCGGGTCAGAGTTTGACATGTATGGGTTAGAAGATCAGTGTGTAGTTGGTAAATCTATTCATTCACGACACCACTCAAAATTATATTTAGACCAAGGATGTCAAACCGCTCCTTCGAAGGCCGAGGTCCTCACACATTTTTGACACAGCTTAAATGAATTGATGGGTCTGAATCAGGAAAGGTGTGGTCCATCAGGTAGACCACATTCCTCTCTTTCTCAGTCCATCCTAAACACTGGAATGGATCTGGCCCTCTAGGCCTGGAGTTCCACTTGTGATTTAGACAGTGGTTGAGAGCAGGGGCGTACCTAGAAAGCCCCGGGCCCCCCTGCAATAAAAATTTCTGATCACTAAGTGCTTCATAGAACTTCCTGTTTACACAGGAAGTTCCATAAAGCCCTTAGTGATCGGAGACCGGCCAGAAGGAGGTATGTGCTCAGCTTGCCTGCCGCCGCGGCTGCCACGAGCACCACCAATGATTGCTTGCAGGAGGGGAGCGCTGAGGCGAGAGCCCGAAGTGAGGGAGGGAGGGGGGAATTTCCCCCCTCCCCACCGATCTGCGGCCACAGCTCTCCTCTTATGCTGCGACCCCTCCTGCCCCCAAAAGGCCCCGAGCGGGCCCTAGGGGGGCCCAGGCCCCCCCGCGACGGCAGGGGTCGCATCCTCTATTGTTACGCCAGTGGTTGAGAGATTTCCTTTGAGGACCCTAATCATTAAATTTGCTTGACATTTTGTAATATATTTGTTTTGGCAATTAACTGACCAACATAAATGGAAGGGGGTTATCCCGATGGCAAGGGAGTAGGAATAAATTATGGACAACGCAGAAAGCGCAATCAGAAATCTGCTTACCTTCACTATGACAGTCTGATCGGTCTGGCTGCTCGTCATTTCATTGATCGACTTAAATAGCTTAAGTAAAGATTCCATGAACTCCGCCTCTCCCTTATTCTCATAAAGTCTGAAAGAAAGGTTAAAGTTATAGCTTAGAACGGCCGATACTCAGATGGAAAACCATCTGTAAACAAAGACACTGAGAGAGATTTAGTATTACTGTAATGCTACATACAGAAATCATTGTCTGAACAATTCATCAGCTGTTCACAGAGTTGGAAACCGCTTGCTGACTGCTGGTATAATTGCCCTGCCTCCTGCTTGTTGTCCCTCCTCCCAAAAAAACAGCATTAGGCTCTGGGCGGAGACTCCAACAAGTGTGTTTGTACAGGCATTGCCGAAGAACCATCACCCTATAATATCACAACAAACAATTTTGAGCCCCGACTCCTACATTGTTCCTGATGTCAGCAAACATTGCCTTTCAGGAGAGATTGTATCCTTTCAATGTCTGCCTATAAAGTTCTAAAGCCCCATCTACACGATACGATTCTTTATACGATTCGATTACGATTCTATTTACGATCCGATTAAATCCAACATGTCCGATCAGGATTCGATTCGATTCAATTTGATTTGCCATTGTTTTGCAATGGCAAATCGAATTGAATTGAATCGAATCCTGATCGGACATGTTGGATTTAATCAGATCGTAATCGAATCGTATAAAGAATCGTATCGTGTAGATGGGGCTTAAGGCATACATGTCAATCTCAAGCCCACGGGCCAAATTTGGCCCTCAGAGCCATTCAATGTGGCCTTCAAGTGGTTTCCCCACTTTGCATTATGTTTGGTCCACTCTAGACCACCAGGGAAGCTATTTTGGAGGTGAAGCCCTAGAACAACAGTGAAGCCATGTGGGGGAGGTAGGGGGAAAAGCACTAAACACTAGGAAACGGTAAAGGGGAGGGTGGGGGTCTCTAGATGCCAGAGAATGTTATAAGGGAGGAAGGTGGCCAGTAGACATTGAGGTTAGCTCGCGAATAGATCCCAGTGAACAATTTCGGCCCACGACTAGGTCTCAGTGTACAATATTGGCCCGCGACTAGGTCCAGTGTACAATTTCGGCCCACGACTAGGTCCCAGTGTACAATATTGGCCCGCGACTAGGTCCCAGTGTACAATATTGGCCCGCGACTAGGTCCCAGTGTACAATTTCGGCCCACTTTGTATTTGAGTTTGACATCCCTGATCTAAAATGTGACAGATTTGCCTGATGGTCTAATAATTGTCTGACCGCTGGTATAACTGTTAACCAATGTATGTCCACAGGCAGAAATAACCCTTCGAGTTTGTCCTGTGTGCATTAAGGAAAACAAAGATGGCAGCTCCCATTAAACAGAGATTAAGTTTAACGTTTTCGTCAGATATGTAGACCATGCCAGTAATAGAAACAACAGTTGGCATTGGAACATAGAGTGATAAATAAAAAAAAAATAGATAAAAACAGGTTAAGTCCTTTCCTTCAATCTTTCATCACACTGGCTAATAAGGACCCCCCAAAAAACGTTATTCTTGCTATTTGGTAGATCTAGAAATGTAACTACTGTGAGACCAGCCCCAGCAGCCACAGAAGGGCTAGAGAATGGGCTGGGCCCCAATAGAGCCGGGAGAGGGTCATCCAGCACCCAAGTCTGAGACACCAAAGTGTGTCTCCCATCCCTCCCACCCCCGCCTCACACACTGATTGCTATTAGACTAAGAAGTGGCCCAGGGCCTCAAACGCCTTAACCACTTGAGGACCAGCTGAATTTGCAATGATCTGTGCTGGGTGGGCTCTTCAACCCCCAGCACAGATCAGGTGGCAGGCAGGGCAACGAGACTTCCCCCCCCCCCCCTTTTTTTCCCACTAGGGGGATGTCCTGCTGGGGGGGTCTGATCGCCGCCGCTGCCTTGTGCCTAGCGGGGGGGGGGGGGGGCGTTCAGCGCTATCCCCCCTCCCTCTCTCCCTCCCCTCCTCACCATAGGCGGTACAGGACAGCGATCCGTCCAAATGCCAGCGATCCCCGGCCAGAGGCCGGGGAACGCCGATCTCCTTGATTTAAACACCGGGGATTACTTCCCCGGGTGTTTAAATTTAGCCTGCGAGCCGCGATCAGAGGCTCGCAGGCTGTTCACAGAGCCCCCCGCCGCGAACTGACAGGAAACGGCCGCTCGATTAGAAACCCACATGCGACCAGCCGCTGCCTATCGGCGTTGGATGGTCATTAGAGTGGTTAATCTCTAGTTATCTGGCTGCAGTCTCTGCCATGTATCCCCTTTTCTTATTTCTCTCTGCTTCATACACAATAGGGGAATGATAGCTAAGTGAGTTGAGTGTCCCCTCCTACACTGCGCCCTGAGGCTGGAGCTTCTCTCGCCTCTTCCTTGGCCTGGCCCTGGGCCCCAATTAACTGTACTAGCGGGGCTAGAGTGCGGGGGGGGGGGGGGCTTAGAGAGGAACTCAGCACGAACAACAAAGCTTGAATCTGTGACCAATCACAGCAGCAGTTGCACTATTGAAGCAATTAAAAGGGGTTGTTACATCAAAAAATAAAAAAAATTGCCAAAAATAGAACCCCCCAAAATGTATGTAGCACCCTTTTTTTTATATGCCCCCCATTGTTTTTCTTTTTACCCAGTTCTGGGTGCCTTTGCCTAACTGCAAGCACCAGTGGGATTGTGGGAAGGTTTTTTTTTTTTTTTTGGGGGGGGGGGGGGGGGGGGGGGTTGCCACAACAACTAACTTATCTCAGGTTGCAAGTGACACAAGGTTCCTATTTCACATAAGATGAGGACACTATGCCCAGAAGGTAATTCACTGAAGGATAATTTCCACTGACGCCGACAGTCGTTACAAAAGAGATCACTCAATGCAGATTAGAGCGATGTATAATGCCAATTAAAATGAACTGCTGCAACATATTACTTGGGGGAGCTGTTTCTATTTAATGCTGCACAGAAGTTTCCGTTATTAAGTTGGTGCGTTGTGCAAATCTTCCCTGTATAGCAGACTCTGATCTAAATTGCATGCAATCGGCCATGAGATTTAAAATGAAGAATTAAATAAATCATGTTGTTGAAGAAAATACCTGGTGGGGACAAAGGAGTTTAATTTTTGAAATATTCCTCTGATTTGTGAGAGTTATTATACTCAGGCTGAATGCATGGCCTGAATTATGAAGATTAATTTAGCTAATATGGCTAACGGCGCCCTTCTCTCTGCAGTGCCTAGCTGCAGAGGAATAAACAGGAGGAAGAAATTGGATTTGTATTCTGAATCCCTGCAACGTTCTTCATCTATATACTCCAGAGGAGCCCAAAACACACAAACGACAAGATACCTCCATAAGGTGGAAACAACCACTAATACCAATGGTGCGGCTCCAATGTAGAAGTGTACAGTGGCCTTCTGCTATCCCATTTATTTTATTCATTTGCCGTGTTTAGCACAAATACACATTTCTGTACCGGGTGCAGAAAACCCAGCGCAAACTGGCACTATTTTAATGTATTTTGTCACCCAGCTGATCTGTTTGATTTAAATCCATAACTCTTAAAATGTATTTGAGGTGACATGTGACATGAACAGATAAAAAAATTTCATTTTTTATTTAGCTGTCTGAAAGAGCTAATTTTCAGGCATGGAAGTGACAGCTTCGTCTTGTGAGTACCTTGTCGGGAAGTATAGTAAGCATCACTGATAAGCAAAATTACAGACATAAATGTTGTTCCTGGCAGAATACAACTTCTGAGGGCAGAGGGAGATAAAAATGGCAACTGTTTGTGCACTTTAACTCTGGGACATTTAATAGACCGCCCATTAAGAAGAGACAATAAAACTTCATCTACTTAAATATAAAATAAAAACCTGGGATATCTAAAAAAAAAAAAAATTAAAAAAAAAAAGTTAATTTTAGGAGTAGGAGGATGAATACAATTGTTCATCTCATCAGTGTATTTTCACCACCGGTTCACTTGGACAAGCTTGGTTATAAATACAGAAAGTGTGCAAGCATGCAGATCACGGGTTTCTGACAAATCTAACTTGATTAGTCGAATACTTGTTTCAGATGAGTGATTCAGACACAAAGAGATCAGCAGGATTGCCAGACAACTGGTATTGTTTAACAGGAAATAAATATGACTGGTGTCCTTTGATGGAGCCACTGGGTAAGTTGTATTTTGATTGGCCAATCACCAAGACTGTATATTGTGCTGCAGAAGACGTTGGAGCTATATAAATACTAAATAATAATAATAGGATGCCTTCAGCAGGTGCCCTTGTGTACAAACAGTCCAGTGTAGGAGCTGGAGGAATACTTACTGGATAAACAGGATTCTGGAGCGCACAATGAACTTGAAGATGTATTCCAGAGCCTTCATCACTTTAAATACTTGTTCTGTGATGCCGGGCTTATCTGCATTTTCCACATAGTTTTTTAGGACTTTGATCAGTTTACTGGAAAACAGAAAGGACATTCGTGTTCACCACTAGCAGTAGAAGATCATACCGTGTTAAGCCAACAGATAAAGCAGGATGTTTTTAAATCAGGATGACATTTACTTCACGCTTTACATCTTAACCACTTGGCATCCAGACCTTGTGTCCCACTTATGGACCAGAGCAGTTTTGACAGTTTAGCTATGTCCCTATTTAATCAGAAATAACTTTATCCCTACTTATAAAACAGAAATGAAATACGTATTGTTTTTTCAAGACACACTAGGCTTTCATTGTATGCCATTTTTTTTCCCGCAAACAATATTGTTTTCTATGAATTTTAATAGGAAACAAGGGAAAAATATAAAAAAACCACATTTCTCAGTTTTACCAATTCCAGTTTAAAAATAAAAAGTGCTACTGTAGATGAAAAACACACATTTTGTTTGGCTATTCTTACCGCTTATCACAACACTTAGATTATGTTCCTGTTACAATTTATGGTGAGGAGATTTGATTCTGAAATAATGCTACAGAGTGTATTTTTCACTATGAACTGAGAATATAAAAGTTTTTTTTAATGGGTAAAAATCAATCTCATTAGCTCAGGAAACATATATTCCCGTTCACCAATTAGTGCTGCAGCAGATAGTGCCAGAAATGTGCACAGGAGCAAGCCAATCCTGCACTGCTTCTGCTACAAGACGTATATCTACTGAGTTGTGGCTTAGATGAAGTCACAGAGGACGTAGATATACTGTAGTGGTGGATAAGTTGTTAAAGATGGAATTGAATGTAACTGACGAAATGTGTTTAATTAAAATATTACTTAAAGGATACCTTAGAGATGGATCAAAATTGAAACCAGGGGGAGCAGGCATGTGTATCTGTCATGCCCACCGGTCCCTCTCCCTTAAAGGACTTACGAGGCCATAATGGCTAAAAAAAGCCAAGTACCTTTAAGATGTTTAAATAACACGGAGGACGCCGTCCGCGCCCTCCGTGCAGTTCCGCCGGGTCCCCTTCCTGTGATCGCCCCCCCCCCCACCCCCCCCCCCCGTGCCGATCGCGACCCCACAGGCGGGTCGGGCTCTCGTTCCGCTCCCAATATGGCTGCTTCCTCTGGCCGCGGCTGCGCAGTCCGCCTGGCCGGTAGTGCGGCTGCGCAGCTCTACGGCCAACCCCCCCGAACCACGCACAGTTCAGGACCATAGGCTTACTACCCCCTAGTGACAAGGCTATTTTTCACAATTTAGGGCTCTGCAGCTTTAAGAGCTTGCTGCAGAGCCACACATATGAATCCCACCACCCCCCCTTTCTGCCCACCAACAGAGCTTTCTGCTGGTGGGCTCTGATCACTGCTGCAGTGTTTATTTATTTATTCATTGTGTGGTTTTTTTGTTTTTTTTTTTATAAATGTGATTTGTTTTATTTTTCCCCTCCCTCCCCCCGCCAGCCAATGACAGCGATCGGCTGTCATAGGCTCAGCCTATGAAAGCCGATCGCTTTTGAGCCTCTCTAGGGGGCAGCGCTGGCGTAGATCGCAGCGATGTGCAATGTAAATAGACGGTAGTTTCACCGTCTAACAGTCACTTGGAGACTGATGACGCCATCATTTAAGCGGATATGCACGCATGATCTCTGCCAAACTTCGCCCCAGGACTTGATGCTTTTCAGCGTTAGGCAGTCCTGGGGTTGCCACCCTTTGGAGTTAGGCGGTCAGGAAGGAGTAAAGTCTTAATAGCCCACCAAAGCTATATGCCTGTTTTTCCTGTTTTTATTTTTTATCCAGCGGTAAGGTATCCTTTAAGAAATGTTTTAGTCAGTGCTTTCCCATTGTAAAATCCTTCCATACCTTGATTTACAATCTGAAATTTATCACAGGTAGCTACATCTTTGCTCCTGGCAGAGCATCAATGTGGAATGTCTGTTGTGTGTTTGAAAGTGAGCAGAAACAACACCTGTCCCCCCAGAGCTGCACTTGAAGGAGAAGGCTGCCTAACTACCATATATGGCCTAGGCTAAACATCACTGGAAAAGCGGGGTTACATGGCAATATGCTGTATTTTTTGGACTATAAGACTCAACTTTTTTACCCCCAGAAGTGTGTGTGTGTGAGTGTGTGTGTGTGAGTGTGAGTGAGAGTGTGTGTGTGTGTGTGTGTGTGGGGGGGGGGGTCACTGCATCATATAGTCCAAATGCAGGAAATAGCAGCAGCAACTGGTCTGAGTGTATTAAGTGATAAAGATGCTAATCCTGCATTCAAAACTTTTTCTGCTGTTATGATTTGAGTTATCACATACTGAAGGAACACTGGCCCTTTAGTAGTCAGTGCAAACAGTTGCATGCTGGGGGTTATTTTTATCTATAATTATTTCCTTCTCTTCCATTTATTTCCCTGCCTAGCTGCTTATCTGAAACACGATCCCCGGCTCACTTGTGTTTACAAGCAAGGCTGAGGGTGACTCAGCGATTGGAGGAGAAAAGGAAAAAAGTAAAGGGCAGAATGACATCAGGATTTAGCCCTAAACTGTGAAGACCTGGCCCCCACCAAGAACAGAATTCTCTTCATTTACTATATAACATTAACTGAAATCAAACTGTGGACCAGTACAATAGATTTGTTATGCAAGTAGATCAAGTATCTATCTACTTATATGTGTTATTTTTTCCCTGGCATAGTATGGCTAATCCTACTGCTGTAACAAACCATTATAAACCTGTCCTCTCAAATCTTTATTGCCTATATAGTTATCCTAACTGCCTTTTGCCCAAAGAATGTCATCTTCATAAAATTAACCATTATTCTCCTGGTCACAGTCAGCTGCAGTGGGAAGCAGCATCTTTTATGGTAACAACCGGTATTATTATCCCTTTCAGGCCTCTAGTATTTAGCGTCTGCATTTTGTCCACACAGGCGCTCAGGGACACGGAATTGAACAAGACAGAACAGGCCACCGGGAGCAGCAGGCCAGAAATCGGGACCCGTGCGGCAGACAGCGGAGAGTAGCTTCATCGGTCATCAAATTGTACGCCGCTAGAGAAGCTTTCCCGATCCGCCGCCAATTGATCAAAATGTCCGGACCAACCTAATTGAGCGATCCTCAGGTGGAAATTGCTCGATAGTTTAAACGATCAGGCCAAATGCTGCAACCGATTTCTCACCAATGTGATCAGTGCAATCAAATCAGCTGCATCTTGACAGGAGAAATCAATTAGTGTATAGCCTGCTTAAAGGGGAACTGAAGAGGAGGTATATTGAGGCTGCCATGTTTATTTCCTTTTAATCAATACCAGTTGCCTGGCAGCCCTGATGATCTTCTGCCTCTAATACTATTATAGCCATAGCCCCTGAACAAGCATGCAGCAGATCAGGTGTTTCAGACTTTCAAGTCAGATCTGACAAGACTAGCTGCATGCTTGTTTCTGGTGTTATTCAGATACTACTGCAGAGAAATAGACCAGCAGGGCTGCCAGGCAACAGGTATTGATTAAAAGGAAATAAATATGGCAGCCTTCGTATACCTCTTACTTCAGTTCCCCTTTAAAGGTTTTTCACCTTCCCCTGGATCAACTAATATATGTGAGGGCCCAGGCTAGCGTTGTACCTTATTTTCTGTTTGAACTTGATGGATGTATGCCTTTTGCAACCCAAGCAACTATGGCCTCAATTCATTAAGCAGTTTAGACTAGTCTACTGATGGTTGTTAGTCTACTGATGGTTTGGTGTAATGTTTTAAACCTGTTTTTAGAAGTGGTCTAAAGCATTCGGTAATTAGGTCAGTAAAGTAGGGGAAAATGAGCAAAAGATGCAATTCACAAAGGCAAGCAAGGAGTAACCACGCCCACTTTTTCTGACAGAGATGAGACCAGCTGATTTCTGCAGGTAAAGTAATTCTGTGAGGTATTTTAGATGTGAGGATGGAACCTTTTGAATTAATCATGCAGGAGTTTAATTATATCCAGAGGAGAGCTCATCAGACGAGATGTATGTCAGCCATAGCTACTGGTTTGTGAATTGCATCTTTTGATGATTACCCCTGCTTTACCCACCTAATTACCGATTGTTTTAGACCAGGTCTAAAAACAGGTCTAAAACATTTGGTAATTATTAGTGAATTCCCTTTTGATGCAACTGATTTACACCAAAACATCAGTAGACTAAAAACCATCAGTAGACTAGTCTAAACTGCCTAGTGAATTGAGGTCATGTATGACTTTTACTGTTTTCCCAATTAAATCTTTAAAAGTGAGAAACAGAGAAGTCGTTTACTCACCAGACACCTGTCTGATCACATGACCAACCCAACAATAGATGCCCACAGCCTCTATGGAGGGTAGAGTCCGCCTTTAGTATCTCGGTATTGCCTGCATGAGCTCACTAACCCACTTGTGAATATTAATAGCAGGTGAATGCAAAACAAAACTACTGCTGCCTTTCATTAGGAGAGATTTTGCATCTATTTTGCATGTATTAAGTAGGTCAAAAAGAATCAGGGCTGGCTGTATAAACCCCAGGCTAGCGAGCGTTTAGTGGCTACAGGAGCAGCTCTGCACAACTGCTAATAGGAAGGAGAATAAACGTACGTGTAAGCTAAGGTAGCGCTGAAATGCTTCTTTATATACGTCTCCAGCACG
>NC_090655.1:13980680-14057754 GCF_040937935.1 Hyperolius riggenbachi | reverse complement strand
TATTCTACCATATTAATATACTGTGTTGTGTGTGGCTAAGGGAGACCTTTCAGGAATCCTCCCCTTGAAAATCCTGGGTTTGCCCATAGGATAGAGGGAAGTCGATAAACCTTCCAGCATATCATCTGGTTTTAGGAGGAAACATGTAGATACGAGGATATTTACAAACTGCATGGAAACCCTGTCTCAGGTGCAATCTGAAACTGCGACTCTACATATGCTTTTCCTACGTACATAATTCTCTTGGCTTACAAGGTAGAGAAACATGTATTCTTATCCCGCTCCTAGTTATCAGATCAACGTAGCGTTTAACCACTTGAGGACCACCCCCAGCCGATGGGCGGCGGCAAAGTCCGGGCCCAAACGACCGCAATACGCCCATCGGCGGGGGCAGCTGCGTGGGTGGCTGTGCGGCGATCGCGTCATTCGTGACGCGATCAGCCGCCGGGGACTGGCTCCGCCCACCGCTCGTAGTAACCCGCCGGCCGTTCGGAAGCGCCGGCGGGTTACTAGCACCCGGATCGCCGCATGGAAATAGTATAATAGGCTTTGTAATGTATACAAAGCCTATTATACTGGCTGCCTCCTGCCCTGGTGGTCCCAGTGTCCGAGGGACCACCAGGGCAGGCTGCAGCCACCCTAGTCTGCACCCAAGCACACTGATTCCCCCCCCCCTGCCCCCTGATCACCCACAGCACCCCTCAGACCCCCCCCTGCCCACCCCCCAGACCACTGTTTGCACCCAGTCACCCCCCTAATCACCCATCAATCACTCCCTGTCACTATCTGTCAACGCTATTTTTTTTTTAATCCCCCCCCCTGCCCACTGCCCCCTCCTGATCACCCCCCCACCCCTCAGATTCTCCCCAGACCCCCCCCCAGACCCCTCCCCCCGTGTACTGTATGCATCTATCCCCCCTGATCACCTGTCAATCACCTGTCAATCACCCGTCAATCACCCGTCAATCACCAGTCAATCACCCCCTGTCTCTGCTACCCATCAATCAGCCCCTAACCTGCCCCTTGCGGGCAATCTGATCACCCACCCACACCAATAGATCGCCCGCAGATCCGACATCAGATCACCTCCCAAATCCATTGTTTACATCTATTTTCTCCTCTAAACACCCACTAATTACCCATCAATCACCTATCAATCACCCCCTATCACCACCTGTCACTGTTACCCATCAGATTAGACCCTAATCTACCCCTTGCGGGCACCCAATCACCCGCCCACACGCTCAGATTGCCCTCAGACCCCCCTTTATCAATTCGCCAGTGCAATATTTACATCTGTTATTCCCTGTAATAACCCACTGATCACCTGTCAATCACCTATCAATCACCCCCTGTCACTGCCACCCATCAATCACCCCCTGTCACTGCCACCCATCAATCAGCCCCTAACCTGCCCCTTGCGGGCAATCTGATCACCCACCCACACCAATAGATCGCCCGCAGATCCGACATCAGATCACCTCCCAAGTGCAGTGTTTACATCTCTTCTCTCCTCTAAACACCCACTAATTACCCATCAATCACCCCCTATCACCACCTGTCACGGTTACCCATCAGATTAGACCCTAATCTGCCCCTTGCGGGCACCCAATCACCCGCCCACACCTCAGAACGTCCTCAGACCCCAGCCCTGATCACCTCGCTAGTGCATTGCTTGCATCTATTTCCCCCCTCTAATCACACCTTGAGACACCCATCAATCACCTCCTGTCACCCCCTAGCACACCTACCCATCAGATCAGGCCCTAATTTGCCCCGTGTGGGCTCCTGATCACTCGGCCAAACCCTCAGGTCCCCCTCAGACCCCCTTCCGATCACCTCCCCAGTGCATTGATTGCATCTATTTTCCCCTCTAACCGCCCCGTGAGACACCCATCAATCACCTCCTGTCACCCCCTAGCACTCCTATCCATCAGATCAGGCCCAAAACATCCTGTCATCTAAGAGGCCACCCTGCTTATGACCGGTTCCACAAAATTTGCCCCCTCATAGACCACCTGTCATCAAAATTTGCAGATGCTTATACCCCTGATCAGTCATTTTGAGAAATTTGGTTTCCAGGCTACTCACAGTTTTGGGCCCGTAAAATGCCAGGGCAGTATAGGAACCCCACAAGTGACCCCATTTTAGAAAGAAGACACCCCAAGGTATTCTGTTAGGTGTATGATGAGTTCATAGAAGATTTTATTTTTTGTCACAAGTTAGCGGAAATTGATATGTATTGTTTTTTTTTTCACAAAGTGTCATTTTCCGCTAACTTGTGACAAAAAAAAATCTTCTATGAACTCACCATACTCCTAACAGAATACCTTGGGGTGTCTTCTTTCTAAAATGGGGTCACTTGTGGGGTTCCTATACTGCCCTGGCATTTAAGGGGCCCTAAACCGTGAGCAGTAGTCTAGAATCCAAAGGCCTCAAAATGACCTGTGAATAGGACGTTAGGCCCCTTAGCGCACCTAGGTTGCAAAAAAGTGTCACACATGTGGTATCGCCGTACTCAGAAGAAGTAGTATATTGTGTTTTGGGGTGTATTTTTACACATACCCATGCTGGGTGGGAGAAATCTCTCTGTAAAAGGACAATTGTGTGTAAAAAAAAATCAAACAATTGTCATTTACAGAGATATTTCTCCCACCCAGCATGGGTATGTGTAAAAATACACCCCAAAACACATTATACTACTTCTCCTGAGTACGGCGGTACCACATGTGTGGCACTTTTTTGCACCCTAAGTGCGCTAAGAGGCCCAAAGTCCAATGAGTACCTTTAGGATTTCACAGGTCATTTTGCGACATTTGGTTTCAAGACTACTCCTCACGGTTTAGGGCCCCTAAAATGCCAGGGCAGTATAGGAACCCCACAAATGACCTCATTTTAGAAAGAAGACACCCCAAGGTATTCCGTTAGGAGTATGGTGAGTTCATAGAAGATTTTATTTTTTGTCATAAGTTAGCGGAAAATGACACTTTGTGAAAAAAAACAATTAAAATCAATTTCCGCTAACTTGTGACAAAAAAAAAAATCTTCTATGAACTCACCATCCTCCTAACGGAATACCTTGGGGTGTCTTCTTTCTAAAATGGGGTAATTTGTGGGGTTCCTATACTGTCCTGGCATTTTAGGGGCCCTAAACCGCGAGGAGTAGTCTTGAAACGAAATTTCTCAAAATGACCTGTGAAATCCTAAAGGTACTCATTGAACTTTGGGCCCCTTAGCGCAGTTAGGGTGCAAAAAAGTGCCACACATGTGGTATCGCCGTACTCAGGAGAAGTAGTATAATGTGTTTTGGGGTGTATTTTTCCACATACCCATGCTGAGTGGCAGAAATATCTCTATAAATAGACAATTGTGTGTAAAAAAAATAAAACAATTGTCATTTATGGAGATATTTCTCCCACCCAGCATGGGTATGTGTAAAAATACACCCCAAAACACATTATACTACTTCTCCTGAGTACGGCAATACCACATGTGTGGCACTTTTTTGCAGCCTAACTGCGCTAAGGGGCCAAAAGTCCAATGAGCATCTTTAGGCTTTACAAGGGTGCTTACAATTAGGCACCCCCCAAAATGCCAGGACAGTGAACACACCCCACAAATGACCCCATTTTGGAAAGTAGACACTTCAAGGTATTCAGAGAGGAGCATAGTGAGTCCGTGGCAGATTTCATTTTTTTTTGTTGCAAGTTAGAAGAAATGGAAACTTTTTTTTTTTCTTTTTTTTGTCAGAAAGTGTCATTTTCCGCTAACTTGTGACAAAAAATAAAATCTTCTATGAACTCACCATGCCTCTCACTGAATACTTTGGGATGTCTTCTTTCTAAAATGGGGTCATTTGGGGGGTATTTGTACTATCCTGGAATTTTAGCCCCTCATGAAACCTGACAGGTGCGCAGAAAAGTCAGAGATGCTTGAAAATAAGAAAATTCACTTTTGGCACCATAGATTGTAAACGCTATAACTTTTACCCAAACCAATAAATATACACTGAATGGGTTTTTTTTTATCAAAAACATGTTTGTCCACATTTTTCGCGCTGCATGTATACAGAAATTTTACTTTATTTGAAAAATGTCAGCACAGAAAGTTAAAAAAATCATTTTTTTGCCAAAATTCATGTCTTTTTTGATGAATATAATAAAAAGTAAAACTCGCAGGAGCAATCAAATAGCATCAAAAGAAAGCTGTATTAGTGACAAGAAAAGGAGGTAAAATTCATTTAGGTGGTAGGTTGTATGACCGAGCAATAAACCGTGAAAGCTGCAGTGGTCTGAATGGAGAAAAAGGCGAAAAGACTGTGGTCCTGAAGTGGTTAAAATTCCTCTATGTCTTGCTAATCTTCTGCCTTTAATATTTTCCTGCATTATTGACCCTGAACACTTGGAAAGTAGCCTATCCAGGTTACATAGCATCTTGCATTTGTTTGCTCACTTTAGCCTTCCAGTCATGTTCAAGCATAAATTTTAAAAAAAAAGAATTTTGCCTTTCACACAGTTATAAGTTGGCTTTATTACTTTTCCCCGTAAATCTCCTTCGGTAAATCACACCCTTTCATTGGGCATTTTTGAGCAGCACAGTTCAAATACGGATTCCAAAGAGACTTTTCTGCCTTGCAAGTATTATTGGCTCATCAGTTTTGCTGCTTATGATACTTTGGCCACCCCAAAGCAAGCCTATTTTCTGCATGTTTTGAGGACGCCTTTGCCAATAGAATCAACGTTGTTGTCAATCACTGATAACCCGCAAGTAATTCTTAATGAGGGTTCTTTGATTGACTGACCGGTTTCACTCAATATTTCGTGGTAAACAAATGATAATTTAAACACGCTGATACGTCTTGTTTTCCCCAAAGATTTTTCACACCTAATAACGGCAATCAATTACCTGGCGACTCGTCAAATTTTCCATTGGCATATTTGTCGTTTTTGGAATCCCATCCTAATGGTTATTGATTAACATGATAATTATCACAGAAAAAGTCAATAGGACCCTGGCTCGTATTTCTGTATCTTAAACTCAGATTCTACTGAGAAACGGTCAAAAAAAAATAAAAATATAAAAGAAGACAAAAAGAAAAACGGGAAATGTAGATGAAGTTCTGAATAAAAATTTTTTTAAGAGGCAATGATGATTAACCTCCCTACCATTATGGACACCCCTGACTCGTCCTATCGGTATAGACGAGTCAGGCTTGTCCAATTATTACATTATTCATCTGCGGCATCGCTGGAGTGCGGGATCCCTCTCCGACACCTCACAGCTTCCCATCTTCTTGTCGACCATTCCCAGCGGCGATCTCCTCTTCTTCCGCGTTTGTCACTTCATGTCCCTCGGCGATCATGTTTCCCAGCATACCCCTGTGATATCGCAGCAGGCGGATTCAATACAAACATCTGTATTGGATAAAATATACTGTATTTTTGGGACTATAAGACTGCATCTTATAGTTCAAATGCCGGGAGCTCCTGACTTGTGAACGGCTGCCAATACGAACCTCCAACTTGCTGCAATGTCGGGGACTCCCTGTACTGTGCCAATGCAGAGGAGGACACAGGGGGACAAATGGAGGACACAGGGAGACACAAAGGGACATAGGAGGAGGACATAACGGGGACACAGGGGAGGACACAAAGAGGACAGAGGCGAACACATGGGGACACAGGGAGACACAAGAGGTACAAGGGGGCATGAGGTGCAAAGGGGGCATAATCCACACGATGCCCCTCCACCATGGATGCATCAAGTTTAGTATATATTTGTTTCCCCCCAAGTTTTGTCTAAACCTAGGTGAGTCTTATGGTTCAGGAGCATCTTATAGTCCCCAAAAAACGGTAAAAAATTCTAGGTGTAGAAAAACAACCTATGGGCAGCACTACTGCCCATGGCAGCAAATAATAATAATAACAACAACAATAATAATAATAATAATAATAATAATAAATAAATACATATTTTTAATACAAAAAATATATAGGGCTTGATTCACAAAGCGGTGCTAACCTACTTAGCACCTCTAAAGTCTTTAGACGTGCTAACCAGGGTGCTAAGTAGGTTAGCACCGGATTTCTCAATTGATTAACCTACTTAGCACTCTGGTTAGCACGTCTAAAGACTTTAGACGTGCTAAGTAGGTTAGCACCGCTTTGTGAATCAAGCCCATAGTGTTTTGGTTTTTTAAAGGGAACCTTAACTGAGAGGGATATGGATGTTTCCTTTTAAACAATACCAGTTGCCTGGCAGTCCTGCTGATCTATTTGGTTGCAGTAGTGTCTGAATCACACATCTGGAACAAGAATGCAGCTAATCCAGTCTGATGTCAGTCAGAGCACCTGATCTGCATGCCTGTTGAGGGGCTATGGCTAAAAGTATTAGAGAAACAGGATCAGCAGGACAGCCAGGCAACTGGTATTATTTTAAAAGGTAAAATTCATACCATTCTCAGTTTAGGTTCCCGTTATAGCATGCTTGTGAACAGCCTGCAAGACTGCAACTTGCAAGTGGTCTGCAAAAATGCTTACAATATAAAGCAAGACTTTAAAAAAATACGTACCGCTTTTAGTACAAACATTGCGGGGAAATTAAATGCCGGGCAGGTTAATGAATCATATTCAAACTTCAGTGCATTTATCTGTATATACTTCTCAGAGCTGCTGCACTTCATACATAACCGGCAATTTCCCTTTAATGTCGTCACTGGAAGGATATTTATTGAGGTCCTATTCATCAACCTGTGAACATCTGAAATTCATGGGAATTGATTTTTCCTACAACCCAGTGCTGGAGGATTTGACAAGTTAATGAGATTATATTGTAATGAGCTGTATGGATATTTCTCTTGCAAGCAGGAATTCCTGTTGTAATGTTTATTTTTTTTTTATTCCTTAGCTCTTTATTTGTATGGATTTTAGTTATTTGGTGCAGCACCTGTTTTAATGCTTTGAGCGGTTACATTGGTTTAAAGCGGAACTGTAGATATAAGATAAACACATTGTTTCACTTACCTGGGGCTTCCCCAAGCCTCCAGCAGCTGCCCTGCGCCGCTCCTCAACGAGCCTCCGTTCTCCCACGGCCAGCTACAGGGCAGCCATCGGCGGGGGGGGGACAACTGACACTGCAGTGAGGGGCCCAGGGCTTCTGGGGACCCTGGGCCCCCCAAAGCACTGGAAGGACCGCATGTGCTGACTGTGGGCCTGTGGCTCACTAACCAGCACACTGCGTTCCAGCACTGAGAGAAGAGTGACATCAGCGTTTGAACGTGGGGAGCAGATGAGTGAGCCCGCTACAGGGGACTTTCTATACTGGGCACTACCTATAACTGGCTATTTATACTGGGGGAACGTATACCTGGCTACCTATACTGGGGGCACCTATGCCTGGATACCTATATTGGAGGCACCTATACCTGGCTAGGGCAAGGAGACGAGCTGAGACAGAAGGGGATGAAAGAGGCACAGGGGGACTAGAGGTGGACAAAAGAGGCACAGGAAGAAAAGAGGGGGACAAAAGAGAACGGATAAAGGATAAGAAAGTCCCTATCTCATTTGTTAACCGGGGACTACCTGTATTTTGCTAGTATTTGGCTCCACCCACAACATGCCGTGGTCATGCCCACTTATTGCCACATCACGCACTTCCATCGCGCACAGACATGGGGGGTGGCTAGTGGGCGGGCACAGCAACCAGTGGGTTGGCCGGGGGGCTGGTGTGATGATGTGTCAGGGGCCCCAAAATTTCTGATGGCGGCCCTGGCCAGCTACTTTCGGTTTCGCCATCGGGCCACTGCGCCTGCACGGCTCTGGCCACGCGTATTCTTTCTTTGCGTTCCCCGCTATTGCAGAGGGGAACGAGAAGAAAGGATACGCTTGGCAGGGCTGCGCTGGCCTCGACTTACAAGTCGAGGTACGGGACGGAGCGGCGGCGGGAGAAAGGAGGCTCAAGCAGGACCGGCGCGGGACAGGACGGCTGCTGGGGGCTTGGGGAAGCCCCAGGTAAGTGAAACAATGTGTTTATTTTCTATCTACAGTTCCGCTTTAAGTATTGGAGTGGTGCTGACTGCTGTGTGTTCCCCAAACCGCTTGCTTGTGTAGCACTGTCACTGTGACCTTTGCTTTGTCTAAATGCCACTTGTTATCTTTGGCCTTTCAGAAATGAATTTTTGCAGAATGCTGATCCCACCTCGGGCCTTTTGTGGTGAGTACTGTTACAGCTTTGTTCCGCTTTCAATGCAATTAATGCATTGCTTGTATGTCCAACATCTAACACATATTGGCGCACTTAAAGCCAAGTTGAACAAAACAAGAAATATACAAGAAAGCAGTGAACGTTTTAAATGGGAGTGTACTGATAATATAAGGAAACCTAAACCGAGAAGAATATGGATTTTCCCTTTTAAAGCGGAATGAAACCCAGCTTTTCTTCTTTGCTCTAAAAAAATGATTTAGAGCATATTATACACAACCACCATTTTTTTTCACTAGAACAGCATTCAATTAGTTAAAGACAGAGCTTGAAAGTTCAGTGCAGAGAAATCTGGATGCATCCGAAGTGGAGATAATGTTATCTTGTGTTTACTTAATTGTATCAAGTGAGGAATGTGACACGTTCTCTGACTGTGCAGAAGCTCCTGGACACAGAGAGACACTGAAAGCACTTCTGCCTTCAATACAACATGAACAAAACCAGTTATGCTGGTCAGGTGAAGTCAGACTGGACTAGCTGTATGCTTGTTTCAGGTGTGTGATTCAGACACTACTACAGTCAAAGAGATCAGCAAGATTGCCAAACAACTGGTATTATTCAAAAGGAAACCTCCATATCGCTCTCAGTTAAGGTTCCCTTTAAAGCACGATGGTCAGCCATACTATCCCAGAAAAAAAACATATATAAAAGTAGATACTTGTTCTACTTACATAACACATGTATTGTATTGTCCACATTTTGATTTCAGTGATTTTTTTTATATAGTAAATAAAGAGAAAACTGTTCTAGGCATTTCCCAACTTTACTGCCTCTGACTGAAAAATGTCCTTCCTCTTTTTTTCTTCTCTGCTTAAAATGGTGTATGCATTGCCTGTTTGTCTGACCCCCCCCCCCCCCCCCCATGACCTCTATACTAGGAACTGCACTGTCATATCTAGCTTGCTTTGTAAACACATGTGAGCAGAACATTGATGGGATTTCAGCAGCTTCTGCAGATAGGTGAGGTGATTTAGCTTCTATTTTAACAAGGCTTTCTGTGGCTTCCCGCTCCCCAGCAATGTATAAGAAAAAAGTCAGAAGGGATTGAGATAGGATTCATTGCAGAGGACACATTTATGATTATATTGTAATGCTTGCAATGCAGGGACAGGATGTAGATTACATAATAAACAAAGAGCAGTGAGCAATTGGAATTTGATTTTATGGCTGACAATCCTGCTTTATAAAGCTAAGAAACTAAATAACAAATTGACTAAGCACGCAGTAAATATACTCACCTAAAGGATTATTAGGAACACCTGTTCAATTTCTCATTAATGCAAATATCTAATCAACCAATCACATGGCAGTTGCTTCCATGCATTTAGGGGTGTGATCCTGGTCAAGGCAATCTCCTGAACTCCAAACTTAATGTCAGAATGTGAAAGAAAGGTGATTTAAGCAATTTTGAGCGTGGCATGGTTGTTGGTGCCAGACGGGCCAGTCTGAGTATTTCACAATCTGCTCAGTTACTGGGATTTTCACGCACAACTATTTCTAGGGTTTACAAAGAATGGTGTGAAAGGGAAAAACATCCAGTTTGCGGATTGATGCTGGAGGTCAGAGGAGAATGGGCTGACTGATTCAAGCTGATAGAAGGGCAACGTTGACTGAAATAACCACTTGTTACAACCGAGGTATGCAGCAAAGCATTTGTGAAGCCACAACAACATGCACAACCTAGAGGTGGATGGCTACAACAGCAGAAGACCCCACCGGGTACTACTCATATCCATTACAAATAGGAAAAAGAGGCTACAATTTGCATGAGCTCACCAAAATTGGACAGTTTAAGACTGGTCTGATGAGTCTCGATAGAGTCAGAATTTAACGTAAACAGAATGAGAACATAGATCCATGCCTTGTTACCACTGTGCACGCTGGTGGTGTAAGGGTGTGGGGGATGTTTTCTTGGCATACTTTAGGCCCATTAGTGCCAATTGGGCATCGTTTAAATGCCACGGGCTACCTGAGCATTGTTTCTGTCCATGTCCATCCCTTCATGACCACCATGTACCCATCCTCTGATGGCTACTTCCAGCAGGATAATGCACCATGTCACAAAGCTCCAATCATTTTAAATTGGTTTCTTGAACATGATAATGAGTTCACTGTACTAAAATGGCCCCCACAATCACCAGATCTCAACCAAATAGAGCATCTTTGGGATGTGATGGAACGGGAGCTTCGTGCCCTGGATGTGCATCCCACAAATCTCCATCAACTGCAAGATGCTATCCTAATCAATATGGGCCAACATTTCTAAAGAATGCTTTCAGCACCTTGTTGAATCAATGCCATGTATAATTAAGGCAGTTCTGAAGGCGAAAGGGGGTCAAACACCGTATTAGTATGGTGTTCCTAATAATCCTTTAGGTGAGTGTATACAGTGGTGGCTGGATAGTGCAGTGATTAAGGCCACCACCTCACATAATAGACCAGGATTCTAATCCTGGCTAAGGCCAATATGTAGAAAGGAAGAAGAATATTGCTCTCTTATAAGTCCAAAAACACCTGTGAATAGTTAGCCAGATAGCCAACGCATGGGGGTGAACCTGTAAAAACTCTCAACCTTTTTAACCACTTGCCGCCCACAGTGCTACCCCCCCCCCCCCCCCCATTTAATGCTGTACTGGGCTGTGCAGGCTTTTTCAGCCTCCTGCACAGCCCAGCTGTGGAGCCCAGCGATCGGACTCACCTCCTTTTTTCGTCCTTAAAGAGACATGCCGCCAGAGGGGTACGATCGCTGCAGGCTTTGTTTATTTTTTTTTTTAACAGCAGCTTCAGCAAGGCTCTCTCACTCCCCGACCCCCTCCCTCCCCTTCCCTCCTCCCCTCCGTGCACTTAAATTTGAAACAGGACGGCGATCCGTCCTGTTTCTGCCTCTCATAGGCATCAGCCTATGAGAGGACGGCGCTCCCCGGCCAATCAGAGGCCGGGGATCGCCGATCTCGTACAGCGCTGTGACCCCCGGTAGCGATGTAAACAAAGGGGATTTATTTCCCCTTACATTTACAAGCAGCCTGCTAGCCGTGATCGGCGGCTAGCAGGCTATTCACGGCTATTCTCCGTTCCGTGAAGCGGCAGGGAACGATCGCGCATGTGCGCATCCGTTCCCTGGGAAACTGCAGCCCCAGGACTTGAGGCCAATTGGCGTTAGGTGGTCCTGGGGCTGCCGCCGCGGTCACGCCCATTGGTGTGAGGCGTTCCTTAAGTAGTTAAGCATGTGAGTGGAAAATTTGAATAAATATTCAGCTTGTTTTCCAAAATCCGGGTGTGATTATTTATATCTTTGAGACAATACTTATTAGACATATGATACACTGTGAAGAGGGAAAGGGAGTGACCATTATTGGCAGGGGGGTGGCCTTGATTCCCCGCAGGCTCTTTGAACCCATCTGACTGAGGCTCATATAAATTTGGTAAGTGCCGTGTCCTAAGGGTGGGAAGGGGGATGTCACTTGGAGAACAGAATACCTATCTGCACATCACTTCCTTTGAAACCTCAAGTGGCTTGAAGTAGTTGCAAGATATTCACTGGTGTTTTTGGACTATATAAGAGAACGCTATTCTTCTTTATGGTTAATTTTAACATTAAGAAGCACTCCAACTGCTTATCACCCTATTAGATGTTACCAATGCAGTGTTTGCATTTTAGATTTAAAGCCAGTACCTATTTAGTAAGGAGACCTTGGGCAAGAGTCTCGAACACTTTATATTTTATAACTATTACTGGGAATGGGTAAAGGGGTTCCTCTGAGAAAGGATGAATATCCGACGGCCCTCTTATTAAAAAAGTGTCCAATTCCACCTCAAATCCCCTCCATACTATTAACTCTACCTCCGCTTGTGCACCAGAGGTGGGATGAGCAGGCTTTCTCTGGACAAGGTTTGTATGAAGAGGGCAGGATTTCTGCATCTCTTTGCAAAATACCCCTGATATTAAAGGGACCCTAAACTGAGAAGGATGGGGATTTTTCATTTTAAAATAATACCAGTTGCCTGACTCTCCGGCTGATCCTGTGTCTCTAAGTCTTTTAGCCACAAGCCCCTGAACAAGCATGCAGATCAGGTGCTCTGACTGAAGTCAGACTGGATTGGCTGAATTCTTGTTTCAGGTGTGTGATTCAGCCACTACTGCAGCTAAACAGATTAGTACGGCTGCCAGGTATTGTTTAAAAGGAAACATCCATATCCCTCTCAGTTTAGGTTCCCTTTAAGAACCAAGCGGCCTGCTATTGTTCAGGCAGTGAAACCCCACGCTCAGCCTTCCTTCAATCTGCCAGTCTGCAGGGCTGATAGAGGGACAAAATTTTGCAATTTTGGGGGGGGGGGGGGGGGGGGGGGTGCTGCTTTTTAAAATGTTTAATAAAACTTAAAAAATAAAATCATAGGAATGACTATAATGGTTCGGTGAGGAAGAATGTGATAAGAGATGTATGTTTCTAAAAATGCTTGCCAAAACAAAAAATGTGCCCACCAATACAACTAATGACAACCACCAGAGAGCCAAGACATGTTGTAAAAGTGTTAATGTGCAGCGCAAATGTATATTCTCCCGGACATATAACTGTTATTATGGGAACTGAACCAAGTGAAATAAATATTAATTGCAATACATTTCATTTTAATTTAAATACATAAGTGTGTTTTATGTCTCCTGGAACTCAATCATGCCCTAATGTGCCTGATTCCCAAGACTTATATCAAGGGTTATCTCACCTTCTTTAGACAATCATTTTTCTAACGAGCAAAAAAAGTCACAAAATAAATAAGTTGATTAAAGCTTGATATGACTTTTTCACTTTAAATATATTATTTTATTTCCTGAACAGATATTGAAAATGTTCAGTACAAATGAAGGGAAAAAAAACAAAGTTAAGCTTAAAGAGGAGCTGTTAGGTATAAGGTCTCAGAGAAAATAAACACATATATCAGTAGCTAAAGATTGGCTGTACTTACATTACATATGCATTTCACTGTCCACGTTTGGATTTCACAGAATTTGTATATAGTATATGCAGAGATAGATGCTCCTGACAGCTCATGGCAGGTTCCATGTTTGTCTGTCTCCTATGAAGCCAATTGTGATGTCATTTCCTCCTGCTTCCTGATGATTCCACTCACAAAAAAGCTCGTAATGAATAACACTACTGTGCAGTGAATATTAATTAGCCATGTGGCTAGGAACAATAGCGGACTCCTGCAGTGTACTTTGCTGGGAGATTTATCAGTGCTGTGAGCAGCCTAGCATTACATGCTGTTGGTAACTTGAGCCTGTAACTTCTCACTAGCAGCCGAGGGGAGGGCCCCCAGAATGCTTTGCTGTATGGTATGCGGGCCTCTCATCCTTTTTAAGGGCTTGGGAATACAGAGCCTTGCTGTCAGCACACATCAAAAGTAAGAGAGATTTTTAACTTCAGTATTGCCTTTTTGGCTTCCTTCTAAACTGTTTAACACAGGAGAATAGAGGTTTAAATTAGCTTTTGCAGCCTGACAGTTACTTTTTAAAGCAAATCTGTAGGGAAAAAGTGCTCTTAGGGGGTATTTACCTGAGGATGGAGACGACACTGGATCCTAATGAGGCTTCCCCATCCTCCTCAGCGAGATGGATCCATCGCTGGTTCCCGCAAGAGCATGACCACTGACGTCCTCTGCTCAGGCTCAGGCTCCAGCGGAAATGGCCAAGCCCGATAGCGTCCGTTCTACTGCGCGGGTACAGACTCACGCCGTCAAGGAAATATTCGGTGGGGTCCCAGCGCTGGAGCCCCTCTGCTGCAGAGTATGGAGAAAGCCTCTTTAGGATCCAGAGGCTCTCATTTCCCGAGGTAAGTACACCCCAGGGGCATTTTTTTTTTCAGATACACTTTAATGATTTAGGGCCCTTGTTGCAAGTTTACAACCTAAATGGTAGTGAGGCATAGACACTTATTATTATTATTTATTGGATTTATATAGCGCCAACATATTACACAGTGCTGTACAATACATAGGATTACAGACAATGATAACAGGGGTGACAGCACAATACAGGTAATAGACAATAGATACAACAATGCAGGTAACAAGCAATAAGATACACAACACAATGCAGACAGTAGTACAATGCCAGATCATAAACTGGAGTGGTAGTGGTAACAAGTTCCAAATTCTGGGTAAAGTGCACACAGTCAAGTATGATACACAAAGGGAGAGGGCCCTGCCAAAAGCTTACAATCTAGAGGGCACTTGGACCCAAAGGCAATTAACTTTTTCTCCCCAGTTTTCTCCTTGGAGATCATTTTCATTTTCTCTTTAAAATACCTTTCCAGAACTCTGCAATAGAAAAAGTACCAAAAAGTAGATGAAAAAGTACTGACAACACTGTTTTGAGGATTTTCTTGGTTGCTGGCTGCTGGTTTGAAGGGCATTTCATTGACAAGGTATGAAAATATCACCTAAGAGAAATCTCAGGGGAAAAAGTAAATCATAAATTGGCCATGGAGAAGCCATTGAGAGAAGTGGTCTATAAGAGGCTGGTCCAGGAGGACAATAGATGACTACAGTCTGAAAGCGATGAGGAAGGAAACACAGGAAGTGTAAATGTCAAAAAGATGAGCGAGACTGTGATGGTAAACAGTTCAAAGGGAACCGGAAGGGAAACAAAGTGCCCAACTGCGATACTTACCTCAGTAGAAGGAAGCCTTGGGATAATCCAGAGACTTCCCCATCCCCCTCCACCGCTAGGACCCCCGAAGTCCAGTAGCACAGAGCAGAATGGGTTCAATTTTGTTCCGCTAAGTCTGAGCAGCAGCTCCTTGCTACTGTGCAGGTGCGAACCATCCTGCACCTGCTTATTGTGGCTGCGCTTGTTTGCGTACGGGAGCATGGCTGCAAGCTTTCAGGGGGGTCCTAAGTATAAGGACAAGTTCACATTGGCCTAAATAACAGAAGGTTAAGGGGACTGTAATGGAATGGTCGAGAACAGATGCGAATGGATCCAGTGTTAATCAATTGATCGGTTCACATTTTTCTCTTGGTATCTGTTAGGCGTGTTATGCTGAGCGAACTGCAAGTTTGGGTTTGCTTTGATTTTTCCAGACCACCAGATGCATCTGCCCGTGCGCTTCAGGAATGGTGGGTCATGGATGGAAAATTGATGCCTTTTAATCACTCTGCAACTGCCTAACGCCGGTTGGCGGCTGCAGAGTGGCTCCCGCAGGACCGCCTAACGTCTAAAGGCGTCAAGTCCTGGGTGAGGAGATTAGCGGTGAGCCTGCGCATCCCCGCCTGAGTGATGGAGTGGAGCTCCATCAACAATCTGCCCGCGGCGATCGTCGCCAGCAGACTGTATGTAAAAGAAACCACGGTTTGTTTATATTGTACTGCGCTGCGATCTACTGCACTCACTACGCGACCCCCCTCTCATAGGCTGATGCCCTGATTGGACCGTGGGGGGAGGGAGGGGATGGGGAAAAAAATAGTCACATTTATTTAAAATAAAAGAGCAAATAAATTAATTTAAAAAAATAGATGTCACCAACAGAATGCACTGTTGGTGGCAACAAAAGGAGGAAAAATTAAAATAGCCTGGTCACTGGGGGGTGTAAGCCTGTGGTCCTTACGTGGTTAAAAACCGATCCGTGCCACAGATTAGTTTATACATGGATCAGTGTTTCATTCTTGCCAGGGTGAACCGGGCTTAAATCTGGCCTTGTTGAGTTTTTACTCTGTAGATCTAGACAAGGGAAGTACAATATTTCAAGAAACGACCCTTAGTGCAAATAAAAATAACATACAGTACCTAACTGTTTTTTTTTTGTCGTTGTTTTTTTTTTAAAGCTACTACATGGAAAGTGAAACATTTTCCATAAGCCAACAGTCTGTAAATGTAAGAGAAGTCCAGGCTTGTCACATGAGCACAGATAGATGAAAGTCATTATCACACTGATTTCATTACTGAGGTAGGGAGAGGAGAATGCTTTCGTAATAAGTTGTCTGTTTCCATCGGAGGTCTGTGTAAATATTTTATGGGGTGTTTAGTGACGCCAGGCTGCTGTATAGTGCGCTCAGCGGGGAGTTCGGGCGTGACGTACACACACACACGGTGAATGGTAACGAGGACGTAATCTGGATGCTGCAAGCAGATGGAGCTAGTTGTTCACTTTCAGAGCATGCAGATCTCATAGACCTAATTAAAAGATCAATCCCTCAGTGCAGATCCATACGCAGGATTCTGTCAGTCTATACGCTGCAAGGGAGGCCAGCGGCAGGTGATTGGCTCACAGGAGGAAAACCTTCTATGTTCAGTGAAGAAAAACTTCCCTATGAGTAGATTAGAAAAAAAAACAGACTATTTGTTCTCATAGAAAATACTTTATGCCTTTAATACAATGACCACTGTTAAAGAGAACCTGAGATGAATACATAGAAAAGTTTTATACACACCTGGGGCTTCCCCCAGCTCCCTTTAGGCTTATAGGTCCCTCGCCATCCTCCTCATCCTCCTAGATGCTCCGGTAGATGCCAAGTTTTTGGGTCTCCAGGTGGTCATTAAAGAGGAACTGTCACGGAAATCTTAAAATTTAAAACACATACAAATAATAAGTACATTTCTCCCAGAGTAAAATGAGCCATAAATTACTTCTCTCCTATGTTGCTGTCACTCACAGTAGGTAGTAGACAGGTTTTGGGCTAGTCCATCTCTCCAAAGGGGATTCTCAGCATGGCCTTTATTCTTTATAAAGACATTCCCTGAAAATGATTAATACAAAGATGCTGGCCAGCCTCCCTGCTCGCTGCACACTAAATTGGCAGTTGGACGGAGCAACTGCCATTCTCTAAGTGCTTTTAAAAATAAAGAAAACCCTGAGAACCCCCACATGAGAACATGGGCTAGTCCAAAATCTGTCGATGATAACAGATTTCTACTTCTTATTGCAAGTGACAGGAACATAGGAGAAAAGTAATTTATGGCTCATTTTACTCTGGGAGAAATGTACTTCTTATTTGTATGTGTTTAAAATGTTAACATTTTGGCGACAGTTCCTCTTTAAACACTGCATACTGACCACCTAAAAACCCCACCATTTCCAACAATCAATAATTACCTTTCAATGACTTTCAATCCTGCAAATCTAATTGAAGAATCACGTCAGGAAAATATTAGTTTAATTTATTTTGCTGTTTGCCACACCCCCATTTAGCACCTCCATTTTACTTAACCTCCTTAGCGGTAACCCCGTGCTGGACATGGGGTAAGCCGCCACGGAGGATTTCTCAGGCCCTGCTGGGCGATTTGCATAATATTTTTTTCAAACATGCAGCTAACACTTTGCTATCGCCGCTACCCGCTGTGATACCGGCACCCCCCGCATACCTCTTGTGCAGCCTGGCCAATCGCCACCTGGCTGCGCTATGGGGTGGATCGGGACTCCCTGTGATGTCACTCCGTTCGTCGCCATGGGGACGGGGGAAGCCCTCAAGGAAATCCCGTTCAGAACGGGATTTCCAGGCGGACATACGCGCCAGCGGCGATCGGACGATAAGGGGGGACGCCGCAGGGAGGGGGGAAGCATGTAGCTAGTGCTAGGCTAGCTACATGCTAAAAAAAAAAAAAAATTTAAAAAAAGGTTGTAAAAAACTCATACCGCCAGGGAGGTTAAGTGACCTCAGTTGAGGAGATGAGCCTGGATTCTGTGTTTTTCTTTAATTACAGGTATACACTAGATGTCACAATAGCCGCCATTAACAGTGTGGTAGATGTGGTGCCCAACTCTCCAGGCACACAGGAACCCAAGTTACCTGCTTCATTTAACAGAACTTTTTAAGCTTCATCAGGCTGGATGGCGACTTTTGCCTGACTGCAATCTTCAAGTCACTCAACAGATTTTCAATGGGGTTTAAGTCTGAGCTTTGACAAAGTCATGCAAGGACACTCACCTTTTTCTCCTTCAGCCAATGGTGGGCAATCGTGCCGTGTGCTTTGGGTCATTACCAATTGAGGAATCTGGTACACCCTGGAATATGCAAGAACGTTATTGATCCATTTTATTGATTCATTTTTGTGATGTCTTTACTAGACAACCCTAGTACTCCATCCACTCCTCATAGACATTGATCATTCAAACCACTCTATTTCCAGAAATAGTAATATGCGGTGGTACCAGTCTATTTCAGAGATTTTTACTTAAGCAATAGATCAGTCATTTCATAGTAGGTTGGCACTTGCCTGGAGTAAAGCCAGCCAAATTGGACTAGTTCCATGGCTTATATTACTATTGCTAAAAGTAGAGTGTTTTTAGTTATAAATGTCTTTGGCTTCAATCTACTAAGACACGTTTGGTTAAAAAAATAAAAGGGTCGGCATTTAAAGGGCAGATCCGCGGTGTGGGGAAAAAAATAAAAATGCACATCCACTTAACTGGGGCTTCCTCCAGCCCGTACCAGGCAGGACGTGCCCTCGTCGCCGCTCCGCAGGCTCCCGGTTGCCTCCGGTGGCCGACCCGACCTGGCCAGGCCCGGCTGCCAGGTCGGGCTCTTCTGTGCTCCAAAATGTGCCTCACGCGGGCGCGGTACAGCCTGGAGGACGTCCGATGATGTCAGCGCGTGAGGCACATTTTGGAGCGCAGAAGAGCCCGACCTGGCAGCCGGGCCTGTCCAGGTCGGGTGCGCTACCGGAGGCGACCGAGAGCCTGCGGAACGGCGGCGAGGGGACTTCCTGCCTGCCACAGGCTGCTGGAAGCCCCAGGTAAGTGGATGTGCATTTTTATTTTTTTTCTCCCCACCGTGAACCTTCCCTTTAAGACTTTTTTCCAAATTCACTAAGATTGTCATGTGATTAACCGAAAAACTCCATGGCAATTTACTAAGATTTTTACCTCACTCTGTATTTTGAAGGGAACCTTAATTGAGAGGGATATGTATGTTTCATTTTAAACAATACCAGTTGCCTGGCAGTCCTGCTGATCTCATTGACTACAATAGTGGCTGAATCACACACCTGAAACAAGCATGCAGCTAATCCAGTCTGACTTAAGTCAGAGCACCTGATCTGCATGCTTGTTGAGGGGCTGTGGCTAAAAGTATTAGAGACACAGGATCAGCAGGAGAGTCAGGCAACTAGTATTAGTTTAAAAGGAAAAATCCAAATCCTTCTAAGTTTAGGTTCCCTTTAAGGAATCATGCGATATTGGTCACTCCCAGAGTGCACCTCAAAACCTTTGGAACCAAAGCTTTCTGTCATGCTGCTCCTCCTACCATTTGGAATTCCCTACTACACACAGTAAAGGCAGCCCCATGCCTGGAGCTATTCAAATCCAGACTGAATAGCCACCTGTTTAGCCTGACATTTGTGGACTTGTAAAATTCTTGCTCTGTACCAAAAATTTACCATCAACCAAATACTGGTCTGAGACTCTGAGCCATGCTAATGCGCTTTGAGTCCTACAAGAGAAAAACGCCTTACAAACGTCTGTTGTTTGCAAATGTTACATATCACATAGTTTCTTGGTTTGAAAAAAGACATACGTCCACCGAGTTCAACCAGAGAAAGTACAAATGTTTGCAAATGTTGTTTGTTAATATTTCAATTGGAATTTGATGGATTACTGCAGTGCAGGGAAAATGGAGGAAATGTGTGATGAACAGATTGTATTTTTTTTATTATACTGATAAGTGAGGAACAAGTCCAAGCTGTATAAAATAACATAACATTTGTATCAGCTTAAAAGCATCTTATCTTTTTAACCATTTTAATCACTTTATCCACCACTGCAGTATATCTACGTCCTCTGTGACTTCATCTAAGCCACGAGTCAGTAGATACATGTCTTGTAGCAAAAACAGTGCTGTGCAGGATTGGGCTGGCTCCTGTGCACATTTCTGGCACTATCTGATGCAGCACTAATTGGTGAACGGGAATATAGGTTTCCTGAGCTAATGAGATTGATTTTTACCATTAAAAATACTTTTATTGTCTCAGTTCATAATGAAAAATACACTCTGTAGCATTATTTCAGAATTTTTGCGATAAGCAGTGAGAATAGCCAAACAAAATTTGTGTTTTTTACCTACAGTATCACTTTTTATTTTTAAACTGGTATTGGTAAAACTGAGAAATAATGCGTTTTTTCTATTTTTTCCTTGTTTTCCCATTAAAATTCATAGAAAACAAAATTGTTAGCGGGAAAAAATGGCATACAATGAAAGCTTAGTTTGACTTGAGAAAAACAATATATATTTCATTTCTGTGTCATAAGTAGGGATAAAGTTATTTCTGATTAAATAAGGACATAGCTAAACTGTCAAAACTGCTCTGGTCCATAAGTGCGACACAAGGACTGGATGTGAAGTGGTTAATTACTACCTAATAGTATTGTAAAATATGGGACATTTATGTTTTTATTATGGTAACTGTCTTATTTTCCTGAATGGATGAATTCATTTTCACCTTTCTCTGCTCTGTTTATTATTATTTGAGGCATTTATCACCCAAGTCGGTAATTTACCTCACTGGTCTGTACTTTTAGGTTTTTTTTGCGGCAACAACCTTTATGAATTGACATTTCACAAAATGTTTGGTAAAATCAGCTGTTTTCTGCTTTACCACATGCAGCAATGCTTTGTGCATTGAACTCCATGTTGAGTAGAGAGCACAAGTGTTGTCTTGTACATGCATACCAAAAATGAATCATTAATGGAAAAAATGATTCATTAACCCTCTGGGTGATACAATTAGATCGCCCAGGAGGGGGTGCAGCACTTTTTTTTTAATTTTTAATTTTTTAAATCATGTAGCGAGCCCTGGGCTCGCTACATGACAGCTGCTGCGCAGCGGCATCCCCCCACCCACTCCGATCGCCTTCGGCGATCAGAGTAAGCAGGAAATCCCATTCAGAACGGGATTTCCTGCTGGGCTTCCCCGGTCGCCATGGCGACTGGGCGGGATGACGTCACCGATCAGAAGTTACACGCAGCTAGCAAAGTGCTAGCTGCGTGTAACAAAAAAAATTATGCAAACCGGCCCACCAGGGCCTGAGAACTCCTCCTGCGCGACATACCCCGAGCTCAGCTCGGGATTATCGCCCAGGAGCTTAAAGGACACCCGAATGAAATAAACGATTGTATCTATCTTCCTTCTCCTAAAAATGACTTTTTAAGATATTCCACAGTTGTATTTTATGTTTAAATCTACTTTTTAAGTTTTAACTGTTTTAATGTTTTTGCTCAATGCCACATTCATTAAAGTATGCCAGAGCTAAAATCTATGAACTATTGACCTTTATTGTCTCTTTCCTGCTCCCAGAAGCCATTTTCTGCTAGAGAAGTGTTTTATGGTTGGAATTTTTTTTTATCAGTGAGGGTCACACTGTAGTCACTTCCTGTCTGAGTCAGGACTGAGTCAGCCACTTACATACCTGATATTTAACGCTTTCAGGCAGAAAAAGAAAAAAAGGAACACAGCATAGTTATTTGTGTGCTAGGCACTGTACATACCCATGTCTATCTTATCATGTCACATGTCACCTCGGGTATCCTTTAAAATTGCCAATTCTTGCATAGTGTTAGTGTAGTATACCAGATTCTCTGATTGGCTAGGAGGGTGTGCTGATCACCTTGGTATAAGTCAGGAAAAAAAGAGGCCCTCACGTTCATGACCAAATGTTTACAGGCATTTGTATTGAGGAAGTAGGCCAAGACCCGTGAAATGAGTTGTCTACAGTGCATGAATAAACATTACTTTTTCCATTAAGTAATGGTTTGTCCTTCTGAGAAGGTAAGAAATTACACTTTTCATATCTACAACATCTAGTAAAGAGGAGGTGAGAAATTATCTCCTAGGAGAAAGTTTAGGAGAAAAATTGAATTGCCTATTGGCCCCTGTGTGTTTATTCCCCTATCTGAGGCTCTGCAAGAATACGAGCGTGAAGACAGCTTCTAACGTAGAACACTACCAAATGGCATTTAACCTCCCTGGCGGTAATCCCGAGCTGAGCTCTGGCTAGCCACCAGAGGCTCAATACAAGTAAATGGATCCCTCACCTCCTCAGGGATCCAGACATTGGTAGCCATTCTTCTTCCTATCCTCGGAGACTCTGAATCACTCTAGTGAGATCGCCATCATTGATCTCGCCAAAGTGTTACAATGCCACCCAGGGTATGGAAGGAAAATTGCAGCGCTGGAACTAAGGGAGGTGTGTGCTGGGGCTGCTGCTGGCTTTCTGGTAGCAGTGAAATTGAGAGAATTTGCAACTGGTGTGCGGACAACAACCTCATCCTCAATGCATCAAAGTCTGTTGAACTGGTCGTTGATTTTAGGAAACACCCACCCGCACTCCCCCCAGTCCGTATAGGCAAAACCAATGTCTCCAGAGTATCATCTGTCCAGTTCCTTGGGACAACGTAAACTAATGACCTAAAGTGGGGGCAAAACACTGTCAAAATTCAGAAGAAGGCACAGCAGAGGCTTTTCTTCTTGCGCCAACTGAAGAAATTTGGTATGTCTCGGGAACTCCTGACCAGCTTCTACACCGCTACCACGGCACCCATCCTCTGCTCCTCAGTCATAGTCTGGTATGCTGGCGCAAAGGCTAGCGACAGGTATAAACTGCAAAGAGTCATTAATAAGGCAGAAGAGATCATTGGATCCCCCCTGCCTCCTCTTGATCTCCTCTACACTGCCAGGTTGAAGACAAGGGCTACCAGGATCTCCCAGGACCCCTCCCACCCAGGCAGTTGCTTTTTCGAATGCCTTCCGTTGGGTCGTCGTTATAGAACAATCCCATCCAGAACCACTAGGCACAGGAACACCTTTTGTCCCCAAGCAGTTCTTCTGTTAAATGCCAGTTCCTCCCCCTCTATAGTCAACACATCCACCAGCGGGCCACTTTGGACTTCATAACGCCCTCTGGGCAGTTTGGCCCCAAGCCCCGGCACAAAATGGCCTCAATAGGTTTAACTGTTTAAAGTGTATGCCTCACATGCCTGCCTCAAATTGATTCAAATGGAAGAGCAACATGTACCATTGCATATCTCTGTACTGTATATCTATTGGATGTATGCCGACGTCTATGTATTCTCTGCCTATGCCATGTGAACCACAAGCAATTCTGACATACTTGGCGAATAAATCTGATCCTGATTCATTAGGCCTCATTCACATCTAAAATCCTAATCGCAAGCACAAGCATTTTGCGATTTTGTGCGGCGGGTTTTTTTCCCCCTCCCAGCGCTCCACTCCGCGCTGCACTTCTGGTAAAAGCATTTTTCTAAGCGCTTTTCCAGAGCGGTTTTGTCATTCCCTCCCTGGCGCACGTCAGGAAATGAACTCTTTAACCCGGAAAAGAATAAATAGAATGTATTTATTTTAAAAAAATGCGAACACAGTCACTGCATAAAGCTGTTTTGTGAGCGTTTAGCGATTTTCCTATACCTTCCATTATAGCAAAAATGCCCCAGAAATGGTACAGGCACCCACGCAACATGCTGATATGAACCTTCTCATAAAGATTCATTGCACACGCATTTTGTAGGCGAGATTGAAAATCGCCTGCGCTGGAAAAAACGCCCCTAGTGTGAATGAGCCCTGATTGTTTCCTGATTTTAGGGTCTAGCAGTAGAGGTAGTTCGCACTCCAGTAGAAATAATGACGTTATGATGTGCCCGGAAGTGAAGGACTTTCAGCCCTAAGTCCTAGTCTTCAGTATATAAAGATGAAATCCGGCACCATCAGTAATTTGCTCTTTCACTTTAATGACAAGGTACTGGTATAGTTACAACGTTTCGGAGGACTAACCTCCTTTATCAAGTGTTACCAGCATCTGAAGAAACACATAACATATTGCAATATATATACAGCTTAGTTTCAAAAGCTGGCCAATCAGCTTTGCAAAGTCGCTATTTAGCGACCAATCCCCTTACGTCCGCCGCGCGGACCTTATGGGGAACTGCTACTTGATATGCACAAGCTTCTGCTCCAATAGCAGAGCGCTATGGACAGTCCGCCGTGAGACACACGGGGGCGGGGCCCAGCCAGCCGCTCACGAACGCCGACCAATACGGGCGCATGTCCCCAGATGTCATCACATCAGGTACCACCCCTAAAAGAGCGGACCTGATAGGGGACAATGCTCCGTAAGACGGAGAAAACTCCGCCTGTGGGCAGCGTCGTATGACATGCCTGATGTGATGACATCTGGGGACATGCGCCCGTATTGGTCGGCGTTCGTGAGCGGCTGGCTGAGCCCCGCCCCCGTGTGTCTCACGGCGGACTGTCCATAGCGCTCTGTTATTGGAGCAGAAGCTTGTGCATATCAAGTAGCAGTTCCCCATAAGGTCCGCGCGGCGGACGTAAGGGGATTGGTCGCTAAATAGCGACTTTGCAAAGCTGATTGGCCAACTTTTGAAACTAAGCTGTATATATATTGCAATATGTTATGTGTTTCTTCAGATGCTGGTAACACTTGATAAAGGAGGTTAGTCCTCCGAAACGTTGTAACTATGCCAGTACCTTGTCATTAAAGTGAAAGAGCAAATTACTGATGGTGCCGGATTTCATCTTTATATACTGATTTTAGGGTCTGAAATGTTCAGACAAGTCCCTAAAATGTTTAAATAATCATACTGCCTGAGAGGTTAATAGGAATAACTTATGATGTTATTAACAGTAAAAAGCTCTGAACAATGCTGAGAATCTTGACAGCCTTCAGACTAACAGAGAACTAGCTGATATGTGAGAAGATCAGGTATAAAGAGGCGCCAGAGTAGAGTAAAACGTTTTAATAAACGCTTAAAAGCAGAGGGGGATGTTAGGGTGAACTTACCTCCCTCTTACAAAAAAGAAAACTCACTTGAGTTTCTGTGAGAGGCGCTCAAACCTACTGCTTGACCCACTGAGTTGTGCTTCCATTGAAACGCGTTGCATTTGTGGAGTTATTATTATTTATTGTATTTATAAAGCGCCAACATATTACGCAGCGCTGGACAAATAAATAGGGATACATACATTGCAACAAGGGGTGACAAAGAGGTAGCAAACGGTTATACAACATAGCACAACGTTATACATGTAATCAGGGTATAAAATGCTGTTTACAGAGACCCGGCAAAACAAGTAAGAGTTAGTCCATGAGAAGGGTGTAATTGCCGGGGTAGTAAAATTAAGAAGGACACACTAAGGGAGGGGGAGGCCCTGCCAAGGCTTACAATCTAAAGGGTGGGGGGGGGACACATAAGGTAGGACTGTGGAAAGGGTGACTGACAGAGAGTTAGAGTGTGGTAGGTGTGGGGTAGGCTAACACAGAAATGTGTTTTGAGGGCTTACTTGAAGGTGTTGAAGGAAGGGGTGAGTCTGAGGGGGAGTGGAAAGGAATTCCATAGTGTGGGGGGTGGACTTGAATAAATTATTTGTCAATTCTGTTTTATCGAGACTTAAGTGAGTTTTCTTTTTTGTAAGAGGGAGGTAAGTCCACCCTACCATCCCCCGCTGCTTTTAAACGGTTTTTAAAACGTTTTACTCTACTCTGGCACCTCTGTATACCGAGTTTTTGCTGATCTTCTAGTCCACCCTGGGTGGAGGGGTGCATCCCCATCTACTATCTACAGAGAGCGACTTCTTAACCTGACTGGGGTCAGGTCCAGGGCAGGCGCTACCATAGAGGCAAAGGGGGCAATTTCCCCAGGGCCCCAGAGCTTGTAGGGGCCCCCAGTGGCTACAAGAGGAAAAAAAATTCAAATAGACCTTATAGTTTTTGAGAAAATCGATTTTAAAGTTTCAAAGGAAAAAAAATACACATTTAAAAACCTGCCGACTTTAATGGGTAATAGCAAATCCACCTTACATGCTAGAAACCCTAAATTTGGAGGATATGTTAAGGAGATATTTGGGAATAAGAGGAAAAAACAATTTATCAAAAAGACCTGATCGTTTTTGAGAAAATCGATTTTAAACTTTCGAAGGAAAAAAGTATACTTTTAAATGCGGTAAATGTCACTTTTAGTAGCAAACCTAACGGTAGTGTAATTTTACATGCATCAAAAAAAAAGAGCAATACATTTCCTGACAGGGCTTCCAGGGGGTCTATACGTAACCGCAGAGCTTTGGCCAGGGATCGCTATACAGCCGCAATATGGCTGTATGAAGATCCCTGGCATTTTTTTCCTATTTTCTTCAAAAAATGTTTGATGTTTAGAGTGTGGGAATTTTTTTTAAAAACAATTATGTGGGGTCCCCCCTCCTTAAACTTTTTAACTCCTTGTCCCCCATGCAGGCTGGGATAGCCAGAATGTGGAGCTCCGACTGATTGGGGCTTCACACCCTGACTATACCAGCTGCAAAAAAGGTCCCTTAATGCCGATTTTTGTGCCGGGGCATCTGTTGGGGGGGGGGGGGGCAGGTTTATTTTGCCCTGGGGCCCCATTGTTGCTTAAACCGGCCCTGGTCAGGTCCTAATGCTCCCCACCTGCATTTAAAGTGGTTGCCTATGGGTAACCCGTGTTTGTGAGTATATACACATAAAATTGTATTGAACTCTTCATTTTACCTGACAATACTGCACCATATTGGGCTCTCCATTCTCTTCTTGTTTTTAAGCATGATATGTGAGAAGAGTCACCTTCTGACAGGTCATTTACACTGAGGGGAGACACACTTCCTTTGCAGGGGCAGAAAAACAGCATTCCAGTGATCCTGAGAAGTGGATTGTTAGCAAAGGAAAAAAGGTGTTAGAAAAAGAATTTCAACAACTATTACTTGGAGGAGACTTTCATGTAGTACTTTATAAAATAGAGGAGCTGTCAGCCATATTATCTCAGAAAAAAACACCTATATAAGTAGATAAACACTTGCTCTAGTTACATAACATATATATTGCACTGTCAACATCTTGATTTTAGTGATTTCTCTATAATAAAAAAACTGAAAATCCTTCAATGCAGCAGAGTGCATTGTTGGGTGCCATGCGATCATTCCGAATGGGGGGGGGGGGGGGGGCGGGAGCGTGCATCCTCTCAAGTTTGCCTCAGACAGCAATAAGCCTAGAACCGGTCCTGCTGACGAAACCAGTCCTCATCTTTCTCAGGAAAATCATTGCTACATCAGATTCTGATACCGACCTTCTTCTGCCTTTTAACGATTGACTCGTGAATGTATTGTTCACGTAATGGAGTCTATTAATAAGTCCTTGGAGCGGATGAGCAGCCGTACTTGTTCCTGACGCACTGATGACCCGCATGCAGCGTGAGTTTATTCAGCGTAGCAAAAAGTGAACGGTAAAATATTGGATGTAAGGAATTCACGGGCCAGGTCAGTGAGCAAGCAGACAAAGCAAGGGTGGATAAACAGGGTACCGACAAAGAAAAACAAGAATGAAATAAGGCATTGTTGCAGGTGGATTGTCTGTGTATCAAAGACTGGAATAGTCAGTAGGGAAAATAGGGCATTGCAAACATACTGTATGCACAGCACAAAGGGTGGCCGTGAAATGCTGAGAAAGATGCAGGCATAATCTAAGAACCACAGAAAGAGATGGCCACCGCTGGGTACCACAGAATGGGATAGATACAGCTTTATTTCATCAATACAAATGTACGTTATAAAATCACTTAAAGTAAATAAACACCCCCAGCCTGCATCAGTACTGTATATATGATTAGGAAATATACAGGTAGTTCAACAACAATCAAGAAAGCTTGAGGCCGGTTGCACACCTAATCATCGCACCGCAGAAGATGACCTTCATTAGAGATGGCTCAAACCTCAGATTTTGGGTCCGCGGACGCAAACTTCCGCAAAAGTCAGAGTTCGCACGAACCGGGCGGACTGTCATAGACTTTAATGGCCAGACGAACTTTAACATCTACAAAGACTTTTTCTGGCCACAAAAGTGATGGAAAAGTTGTTTCAAGGGGGCTAATACCTGGCTGGACTGTGGTATGCCGGAATGGGATACACGCCGAAAGTCCCTGGGAAAATTACCAATTTGACGCAGAGCAGAGTTATAATCCCTAAAGGGCAGAAATCACATTGCATTCCTAAATTGGAGGCATAAAGTGCTTGAAAACATCTTGCGTGTGTATACATGGATCAGCAGGTAGTGTAAGTAGTGTACTGCTTCACACTGACAGACTAAACTCACGGTTTAACGCACTGCAATGGTTGTGTAGTGATGGCTGTGCTCGTGCGCACGTTGGCGAGAGTGCAGGACATACAGGTAATACAGTGTGCTGCCAGTGGTGGGACTACAAATCCCAGCTGGCCTGGCAACTGTCTGTGGGCTCTATTTATGCAGTGTCACCCACAAAGACAGCTATGCTTTAGTAAGTTAAATCACAAATACAGTGGAAAGATATGCAATGGTAATAGAGTGTGCTGGGCCTGGTACAGTACAGCAACTAGGCCCAGCTGCGATAGACAGGGCTGTATCTATGCCTGTCTGTGTCACACACAGAAAAAAAAAGACATAAGAAGAATATTAGCTCTCAGAAGAGCTTTTGTGGTGTGCTTTCAGCAACAACATTCAGTGAGGAGCAAGCTAACAACAGCTTAACTAACGTTTTCCCTAGCTCCAAATGTCTTTCCCTTCCTCTCACTACATCAGCAGACTGAGAACATGGCCGACGCTGCTGGGTTTTTAAAGGGGGGGCGGGGGTCCAGGAGGGAGTGCAGCCTGATTGGCTGCCATGTGTCTGCTGACTGTGATGCAGAGGGTCAAAGTTTAGCCCAATGATGTGGTATAGGAGGTGGGTCAAACACGCTATGTATTCGCTACAGTAGCTGATATCTGCGCGAACTCCCCGCCGGGCGAACCGTTCGGGCCATCTCTAACCTTTATATGACCCTGCGCCACAGTGCGGGGGCAGGATCCAATGCAGAGTGCCACCCCCCTTCCCCCAGGCTAGTGACGTTCGCCCTGCTGTGCAGGAAGTACGTTACTAGTATTCCTGTCGGTGCACTGCGTTGCACCGCACTCCTGTCGTGCACCCTTACTGCGTCTCCCATTGACTTGCATTACTACATAATCAGTGCAGCAGGCACGTATCATGCGGTAATGGACTTTACGTCGGCATTGCAGCAATTAGAATACTTCCGGCGCAAAGCGTTGCATCACATGAACTGTGTAAGTCTTTCTGGACTTGCATGGCCCTGGTGGCGGGAATGCATGATAAAAAGTAGCGCAGTGCCACGCAGCGTGCAAGTGTGCAAGAGGTCTCAATAGAGCAAATACGTATGGTACCATACAGAACCTGCTCAGGGATTCCTAAAAGGGCAATCAACGAGAACTGTGTATAACTTAAAGAGGAGCTTCAGCCTAAACAAACATACGATCATTAAGTTACATTAGTTATGTTAATTAAAATAGATAGGTAATATAATCTTTTACCCATCCTGTTTTAAAAGAACAGACAAATGTTTGATTTCATGAGGGCAGCCATCTTTTTGGTTGAAAGGAGGTGACAGGGAGCATGAGACATTTCCAACTGTCCTGTGTGCTGATCACCCCTCCCAGTTGCTAGGCAACATGAATAGCAACATAGAAAATCCCATCATGCTTTGCACAGCATCAGGGAAAAAAAGCCCAAGCAGTTTTCTTTGATGGGTGGAGCTTAGCTAAAAGTGCAGCTAAAATGATGCTTTGGTAAGAAAAAAAAGTTCTGATGTTGTGAAACTGTGAAAGAAACACCAAGCCTTTTCAGTGCTGCTGAGTAGATTTTTAGTCCGGAGGTTCACTTTAATGAATAAAACAGGTTGTTGACATTGGGAGGCAGAAACACGCGACATCAGAAGTGCATAGGCTTACTGTCTGATGTTCACACTGCATGCGTTCCGAACCAGTGCGGTCTGCAAACGCATGCTGCATGCTTTTTTTTAACAAAACGCGTGGCTGACCTATTCAGTATAGTGAATGGGATCAGCTATGCAACGCATTGAAACTCAGATGGAGTGCGTTCGTACGCGTTGCGTTCCGATCACATGGCCATAATGTTAACGGGGCCTTAGTCAATGTTTAAACAGTGTAAAATCTTTTTTTACCCCTGATTTACATTCTTAAATTTATCATATACCAAATCTATATGGCTTAGGGCACCACAAAAGCAAGGGCGGGTGGGCATTAAGCTATACTAGGGGGAAGGGAAGGGTCACCTGGCTATCTATACTGGAGGGAGGGGGGTCATCAGGCCTTCTATACGGGAGGGAAGGGGGGTGGGGGGGTCATCAGTCTATCTAAACTGGAGGGTGGGGGAGGGTCATCTGGTTACCTATACCGGAGGGAAGGGTCAATGGGCTAACTATACTGGAGGGAGGGGGATGGGGGGTTGCCATCTCGCTATCTGTACTGAAGGGGGACAGCTGCTGACAGTTGCCTTAGGCAGTAAAAAGTACAAATCTAGCCCTGCCCGAGACAGAACACAACATAAAAAAATATACTACCTGTACTAGCTCTCTTTGCTTATTAACAGTTGCATTGATGTTGCAGCATTTTTTTTTAAACTTAAAGTACACCTGTGTGCTGTATTTTCATCCTGCCCGGTCATTGCTCCGCCTCCTCAAGCAAAGGATCACGACCTTTTCTCCTTGCCGAGCGTGCAGAGGACTGTGGGAGATCAGGACATATGCTCGTCTTCTCTCTTCTAGAGGCCATGTCTGCATACGCTCTGTAGTAAGCACTCTCGGGATTTGCCTGGGCCGTGTTCATCATCATGAAGGGGCGGGCACAAAGGGATACAAGATGGCAATGCAGATTCTTTCATTTTTCTCAAGATATTAGGTAACTAAGACATACAGCATTTATTTTACATGAAATTATTTGTACACATGAGACATTGAAATATCTTTCAAGAAAAATAATTTGTCCATGAGTATGTAAAAGTAGCCAAGTTGCTAACAGCAACCAGTCAATACAATAATACAATACAATAACATTTGTAAAGCGCTTTTCTCCCATAGGACTCAAGGGCATAGACAAGATGTGGAGCAGCTTGAGAGAGCTGCAGCCCAGCTTGGGCGCGCTCAGTATAGATATACAGTCAGAGGTTGCCTTTCGGACGTAGCAAAGATTACACAAAATGTGATATACATATACCCCATTATACATATACAATAATTTAACTTGAGGGAGGAGACTAGCTGATTAAATTGTAACTTTTATTAATCCTATTAAAATTGCATAGGCTACTGAGATATTAATAAGGTTTGATCCTCAAGCAAGAGACGGAGGGGACACAGGTAATTGATCCGCACGCACTTGTGGCTAAATGTCTGCTAGGATCAGCCCTTCGTTACTAGCTATTGAAATAACTATTGCTATTGATAAATAGACCCCACCACCAACCCTACATGTTTCATCCACTAAACGGGGGGCTTCATCAAGGGAGAGGTGCCTAGCGACAAGTAGAGATGTGGCGAATGGTTCCCGGCGAACATCTCCAAATCCTTGGGGCTTTTACTACTTCCGGGTCGCACTGACCCGGAGTAGTATGCCTGCGCTGCCCGGCGGAGCGCGTCCTAGATCGCGCTCCTGTTGCCGGGCACTCTCTGCGCATGTGTGTGACGTCATGAATGACGGCGAACAGTTCGCCCCATCTCTAGTGACAAGGTGCAAGTGTTAGAGTGGTCTAAAACTCTGACATAGCATTCAATAAAAATGTGTTTTTCTACTTTTTATTATTAATACAGTTATCATATTTGCTTTTGTTCATAAGCAATATTGTCTGTCTACAAATTACAAGTTTCCAAAGTGTAGTTTTTCTTGCCCTGAAAGCTGCCATTGCATTTTATTCTAACTGCTTTTTATAATATATTAAAATCTTCTAATGAGTTGTTCTAAACTGTGTGTGTGCAGAGACAGCTTCTCAGAAAGTGTTTTTTACTTGTTACACACACATGTATCAACATTGGAATGTAAACAAAGATACTGTTGTCTCCAGTTTGGATGCGGATTTAAAGCTGAATAGCAGGACAAAGTGTTTTGTTTAACCATTTCAGGGATGTTCTGCTAAGCAAAGAGTCAGATTTACAAGACACTGAATTATATTTCGCTTTTCTCCTGGCTGACTTAAAGCGCCAAAGCTGCAGCCACAAGGACATGCTCTATAGGCAGTAGCAGTGTTAGGGAGTCTTGCCTAAGGTCTCCTTACTGAAAAAGTGCTGGCTTACTGAACAGGAAGAGCCGAGATTCAGACCCTGGTATCCTGTGTCAGAGGCAGAGCCCTTAACCAGTACACTGTCCAACCACGGTCAGCATGGCCCGGCATCTCCAGGCTTAGCTTGGCTTCCTAGTATTAGGCTGGATATGGCCTTGACGCATGCGCATTGACGCGATAACGGAAGGGGGAAGTGACGTGGCAGCGTGACGTACGCGGAAGCTGGAGCGGACGCCCGCATATAAAAACACCCAACGGTTGGCTTAACATCGTGCACGGAGCCTCAGAGGAAGCTCGTTTCCGAGCGAAACGGCCGTCAGGCGGACCGCTGCTCCCACATTGCCCCACAGCATCTATGGACAGGGTATGAATTAATTGTTTGTATGAATTACTGAACATGGATCTATGCATGGCTTGGATATAATGATGCAATAAATGACAGATTAATGGACCTGCAAAACGTAGTGCCGGATGGTTTATCTTTCAGTGCTATATGTATTGGATATGGCTTTTGTTCTGCTGTGTGATTTCCGTGTGAAATAGGATTATGCTTTTGCTGCCTGCAAAGACATATTTACTCTCTCACAAAGAGGGAGGCATTACAGACTGCACGTTGGCTTCCTTTTAGGTGCTGGAATAAGTTTAAGTGAAGCCCGGAGCACGTTGCCTCATTACCGCTCGGTACGGTATATTGATTGCGCACGCGGTTTTGCTAGCAGACATTGGCATCAATTCACCAGAGGTTACCAACCTATTTATCTCTTGGGAGGTAATTTACCTCCTGTGATATCTCCAAATAGCAATTCTCCAGAAGTATAGGGGAAAATATCGACAGAGAGAAATGCAAGAGATAAATGTGAGATAAGTATGAGATAAATATGTGATAGTTAGTAGTTAGTTTTTCTCCAAATCACAATTCACCAGGGAAGAAAGGGGGTGTGGCCATTCGTTATTTTTTCATCTCTTTATCCCCTGAATGAACCTGGAGATATCGTGGTTTTCACACAGCAGCTGCTGCTGTGGAAGATGGAGCCTTTTGAGCTTACTCTGTTAGGCCTGGTGCACACCAAAAACCGCTAGCAGATCCGCAAAATGCTAGCAGATTTTGAAACGCTTTTTCTTCTTTTTCTGTAGCGTTTCAGCTAGCGTTTTGCGGTTTTGTGAAGCGTTTTTGGTGTAGTAGATTTCATGTATTGTTACAGTAAAGCTGTTACTGAACAGCTACTGTAACAAAAACCGCCTGGCAAACCGCTCTGAAGTGCCGTTTTTCAGAGCGGTTTGCGTTTTTCCTATACTTAACATTGAGGCAGAAACGCCTCCGCAATCCAAAATCTGCAGCAGCCTGGGAGTATGCGTTTCTGCAAACCGCCTCCCGCTCTGGTGTGCACCAGCCCATTGAGATACATTACCCAAGCGTATCCGCAGCCGCAAGCGGATCGCAAAACGCAGCCGAACCGCTCTGGTGTGCACTAGGCCTTAGGGCCCATTCACACTTGTGCATTTTCAGAGCGATTTCAGCTTTGCTGAAAATCGCTAGCGATTTGAAAAACGTGTGCACAATGAAAGTGTATGGAAGTGTTCTCATCTAAGCGTTTAGCGATTTGCTGAAACGCAAACGCGTTGCCTGCAGCGTTTTCTGAGCGATTCTGGAGTGATTAGCGTTTCAATAAGGGCCCGTTCACACTTGAAACCGCAGAACTCTGCTGGAGTGATTTTCCCGCGATCAGTGCGGAAAAATCACTGGACACTGCGGCGGGTTTGGAGCGATCGCGATTAGCGTGCACAGCTCGGAACGCTCGTCGCCGGGAAACCGCTGCATGCAGCGTGGTTTCGGTTATCGCTAACCGCAACCGCGGCAGTGAGAACACTGCCACTCGCTACATTGTGTAGCGGTTCTTGCAGAACCGCTAGCGGTTTGCCGTGAGCGGGAATCGTGCAATTCCCGCTCAGGTGTGAATGGGCCCTTAAAGTATTTAAATTGAACTAGAAATCTCAAAACGCTAATCGCTGGAAAAACGCTCTCTATACAGTGAAAAATCGCTAGGAAAAAACGCCAGAAAAACGCTCAGCGTTTTGTGTTAGCATTTAGCGATTTCTAGTGTGAATGGGCCCTTAGAGCTTGCTTCTATTATGAGGAGATGAAGGCGTAGGAGGAGGGTCTGTTTAATCGCCCCTCATAATTTTCGTGAGAGAACAGTTCTTGATAATTTTACTGAGACAGAGGTGGTGAGGAAGTTCAGACTCACTCGTGATATGATTTATGATATGATCCGGCAGTAAAAGGCGGGATTACTCTGGTCACGTAGTGGTAAAACTCCGCCTCCTACCCACAATGCTTCACTTTCAAGCTTACAGAGAGGAAAAGTATCCCATGTAAATCATTAATACCGATGACCTAACTCTCTGCTTTCTCACACTTTCCTCATGCATATCTCTCCATTATCCCCTGCTATCCAACACTTTTCTCTCTGTCCTCTCACACTGGTGAATTGACTCCAGAGTGTTAAAATACCTCATGAGATAAACTATCTACTTTTTTTCTCTTAGTAAATCCTCTCTGGTGAATTGACGCCATTATGTGGCACATTAATAGATCAGCACAATAGTTCAGGGATCAATCATTTATTCCTCTCCACTGGCCCATTTAAATGGTTATATCAAAGATCCAGAAATCCTTTTAGGCATAAGATGCATTGAAAGGCAGGATTAAAGTATATTGTTGATGATGAGAGTCCTTCTGATGTTAATCTGAAGAAGGGAAAAAAATGCAACTAAATCTGCTGAATTGACCTGAGAATAAAAGGCTCTGGAGCTGTATTCAAGCATCATTCCACTTGTTCCTTAACAAATAATAAAGCTTTATTTTAAATCCTGCTTATTCCTTGTACAGATGCAGTATATAATATATCACTTAAAGTGCAATGAAACTCCATATTTGCTAAAAAAAAAAAAAATAGTTGAATAATAAATGACTTGTGCATATAAGACAGGCTCCAGTTAAAAAGTGCGCCAGATATAAACAATATTGCAGTTATCGTTTAGTAAAATGGGTGCCAGGACAATGCCATAAAATGTATAATACTGATAGTCTACTATTCTCCACTGGAACTTCTATTTTTATGTCTAGTAAATGAGTACCAGTAAAATCAAGAAAATACTTTTTTCATTTACCGATATTGTACTATTTCATTCATAAAGTAAAATATCTGTAATACTCACCAATATTTTTCTAAACGAACCTCTCTCTCACTACTCTCACACATAGAACCCTCCCCTGTTGGTGCCTAACCTTAACCCCCTCCATCCTCGATGGTGCCAAATTTTAAGACCCCCCCTGGTGGCCTGTACCCACTTTGCGTTTTTTTAGATGATTTTCCCGATGACCGGCAATTTTTTTTGAGTGTCGAAAGGTTGTTTCTGGGATCTTGGGACATGGGAACATAGGTGATGCTGCCTGCAAAACATGCACTGTTGGGAAGTCACAAGGACAGGTTTGAGAAATACTACTTTAATGCATCCCAACTTTTTATTTGCTTTAGCAGCAGCTGCTTGACATTGACTATTTAATTTGTTGTGCACTCTCCAATTTGTAAGGCCCTCTCCAAGTTATTTATTCCGTTGGTACAGCCAAGATATATGACTTTACAATTTTCCAACATTGAATTTCATCTGCCATTGATGTGCCCAGACAACCATCCTATGCAGATCCTTCTTTCTGTTGATAATTCTGCACAACTTTGTACAATCTGCAAAAATAGCAACATTGCTTTCTACTTCATCTACTAGGTCATTAAAAAATAAATTAAAGCGTATTGGACCTAGTACTAACCCTATGGAACCCCACTGCTAACAGTCACCCATTTTGAATATGATCCATTGACCAAAACGCTTTGATTTTTGTCGATTAACCTCCCTAGCGTTCTGGATGAGCTGAGATTTGAATAATTTTTTTTGAAACACGCAGCTAGCACTTTGCTAGCTTCGTGTTTCTCTGCTCATCGTCGATCCGCCACTACCCGACGCGAAAGAGGCCCCCCCGCCCCGCAGACCCCGTGCGCAGCCTGGCCAATCAGTGCCAGGCAGCGCTGAGGGGTGGATCGGGACTCCGACGTCGATGACGTCAGTCCGATCGTCGCCATGGCGACGAGGGAAGCCCTAAAGGAAATCCCGTTCAGAACGGGATTTCCGGTAGCAATCAGAAGGGTGGGAGGGATGGGCAGGGTTGCCCTGCCCATGAGGCGGGGTGAAACTTTTGCCTCAGGCGGCACTTCTGGGGGGGCGGCACTCGCCCGTCCGTGGGTGTGGGGGGCCGCCCGAGCTGGAGGGGACTGTATTGTGAGTGGACGGCGTAGCAGGAAGTGACGTCAGTGGAGCGCACGTTGGATTGCGGGAAAGGTGAGTGATCCCCACCCGTGCCTCTTACAATAGCTGCAGCAACGTAACTTTTTAAAGCTGGAGGGGAGCGGAGGACGGGGGACCCAGGCGAGGGAGGGGGGGTCCGACCCCCCTCCCCGCCGCTAGGCCCAATTCCCCCTTCTTGCCCGCCATCCCCTCCAGCTCGGCGGCCCCTTATACCCACGGCTTGGGGGGGGGGGCGATTTCTTTAAAGATTGCCTCAGGCGGCAAAAAGTCTAGGGCCGGGCCTGGGGATGGAGCAGGGAGGGGGGAAGCATGTAGCTAGCGATAGGCTAGCTACATGGGGAAAAAAATTAGGTAAACAAAAACCTCCCGCGGCGGAATCAGAATGCCAGAGAGGTTAACCAGTTCCTCAGCTTCTGCGCTAGACTTCTGTGGGGAACACTATCAAATGCCTTTGCAAAGTCCAAGTATATCACATCTACAGCATTCCCAATATCCATATTAGCATTCACTACCTCATAAAAGCTGAGCATGTTAGTCAAACAAGACCTGTCCTTTGTAATCCCATGTTGATGCTGAGAAATTAGAAAATTCTCTGATATGATGCCTTGTATAGCCAACCCTCAAATAGTTTTCACACACCTGATGTCAAACTTACGGGTCTATAATTTCCTGGATCTTTTTTTCTTTTACTTTATATGCCTAGTCTGGATTTTCACTGCTCACCAGCTGGTAGCTTTCCACTGCCTTGGACTTACCTGCAGGTTCCTGTTTCTCCAGCGGGTGGTGTCTTGGGCTTGGACTTCTGCTTTACACCAGCAGGTGCCCCTCTGCAGCTATTTGGCATTCAGTCATCTAACCCCAGTAAATTACCTAGATGATAACAAACCAGGCATGGTCGGAAGAGCCCATTTCCGTTTCCGGGACAATTCCGCATGCCGTCATACCGAAATTCCGCATACCGGCACATTCCGGCGGTATTCCGTGTAATTCCGCGGTATTCCGCATGTATTTTCCGTAATTTTTATCCGGACTTCCGTAATTTTCAAATGATTGTGTCTATGTTGTCTAATGTCAATAAAGTTGTTGTATATTACAGAAACGTGATTGAAAAGTTTACTTTCGTAAATTTCCGCCTTTTTTTACGGAAATGCTGTTTTTTTTATATGAGCACTGTTTGGGGGTGTATATGTATATGCTGCAATGACTCGGAAACGGCTTGACCGATTTGAACGAAAGTTGGTATACAGATTCCTCACTACCTAGGATGATATATTCTGGGGGTCTCGTGTCCCCCCTGCATACCTGGGCGGAGCCACAAACAGCCAATCAGATTTCCTTGCTAGATAAACAGCTTCCATTCAACACATTTCTGATCATGATTGGTCAACTTATTCTGCATCTCCTGATTGGTCAATTCATTCCGATTTTGCCGGAATTCCGCATTATTCCGCATTCCGGTTTGAAATTTCCCAATTCCGCGGAACAATGCGGAAACCCCAATTCCGTCGGAATTTCAGTATTTTAGCTTCCGCGGAATTCGGAAGCTCATGCCTGAACAAATCATTGGATATTAACAAATCGGATATTAATAAATACAACAATATCTATTTTTTTGTAAGTTCTAGGTGGCTGTTTGGCAAAGAATTGCACATAAAACAGTATAAATAAAGTTTATATTGGATGTGGGACTTGCAATGCAGTGTAAAGACATTGATGAACTACAGAAAGCAACACGTTCAGAATGATTCAACGATGTATAAACATAAACCTTCAAAAACAATCTTTACAATGAATACATCAATCCCTAGTCATAGGCCTGGTGCACACCAAAAACCGCTATCAGATCTGCAAAATGCCAGCAGATTTTGAAACGCTTTTTGTTATTTTTCTATGGCGTTTTGCGGATTGCTGCAGCGGATTTCAGTATAGTAGATTTCATATATTGTTACAGTAAAGCTGTTACTGAACAGCTTCTGTAACAAAAACGCCAAAATGAATGCATTTTGCAGGAATGGATAGTTTGCAGGAACAGATCTTTTGCAGATAATGATCTTTTGAGTGTGTACGGGCATCTTTGTGTGCAGCATCTTGCAAAGATTTTATCTGATGGGGAGTTCAGCTCCATAGAATAGACTGTGTAGAAATGCTATCGTACTATATGGAAGGGGGTAAAATTGGTCTGTGATCTTGCCTTTTCCAAAGACTGTTATCTCAAGTGTGTATGAAGCATAGGTGATTGGCTGAAACCTCTTTTCAGCAGATTCAAAACATAACTTCCTTCCAAGGTCAGAGTTCACAGGAAGGGGAGGCTATTGTTGCAGAACATGTGCTCTGTGGTAAAATAGCAACTACGCTAAAGCATACTGGATCAAAGCAACCCATTTCTTACAACCTGGCATAACGTCGAAACACCTTCTAAAATATTTAGTGCATCAAGTTGTATTTGACTTCCAGTTGATTTTCGCTGGATTTCGGCTGTGCGTCTTGTGTCATGATCTAGTCTAGTGGCATTTTACAATTTAGATTAAAAAAAAGAATTCACATCTCTGTCTTTGGGAGAAGACGCAGTTATTCGATTTAAACCCCCAGATATCTAAAGATTGTGTCTGCCGCTTCCACTTCATCTTCACAGAGAAGAATATTTGGAATGAAATTCTGAATAATCTCCCCGGATACGACATAAGTATAACTGAGTGCACAGCAGTAAATTCTTTTATTATATATTATGCGAACGTGAAGTGAGGATCTGTATAAAAAAATTACAATTTATAGTTTTCCAATTTTGTTGTGAATTATTTAATGTTCTCTGTAGAGCCACATAAATGTATAACAATAATAATAATAATAATTCTAAGTCTCCGTTCTCCATTAAATAATAATTTCTCATTGTCTATTGAACCAGTAGGGCTGTTAAAAATGTTCAGCGTGAGAATTTAGGACGTTAATTAAGCGTGATCTGGGGGACTGGAACACTTTTTCCATTTATGAACAAAAGTTGCCAATTTTGCTTATTCGCTGTGCAATTTGCTATCAGCAGCACATGTGAGCCCTGGGAACATTCTTCATGCTCGAAGATATCACCAGTTTTAGTGGCCCTGCAGGGTAACATGAAGAAATAATGAATTTCGTGGAGCAAGCCAATAAAATGTATCATTTAAGCTGGAAAAATCTAAATTTCCAAGGTGAATTTTCTTTCTGACCCCCTTTCTTTTGTACTTTGCCAATGAGAGGGAAGCTAAAAATAGCTTTATCTCCCCTTCTTGATTTTTGCTCCTTGCTGATTGGCTGAGGGCAGTTCAGTGTGACAGGAGGCTGAGTAGGGGAAATACACCTCATCCCCTCCCCTGCAGAAGCTGTTGAAATCCGATCTATGTTCTGCTCACATGTGTTTACAAAATAAACTAGATACATTTCAGGCAGAGGAGTAAGGGAGGAAATTATATCAGGATTGGCTTCAGTCAGAGGCAGTGAAGATGGAAAATGCCTGCAAGATTTTTCTCTTTATTTACTATATAAAATTCACTGAAATCAAAATGTGGACAATACAATACATATATTATGTAAGTAGAACAAGTATTTATCTATTTTTTTGTACTATTTCATACTTCTCCACACACTATTTTTAAGGGCAAGCCCCCATATTTTTCATCCCTTCCTTCCCATAACGAAAATGTCCACCCGAGATGCGGATATGGATACAACACCGCCCCATTCCGCATTCTCTATCTACCATTGGGTTCCGCATCTGCGCACATAACACTTGCCACGTCACCCCTGCCTCTCTTTTGTTCACTAAGAACAGTCACGGGACGCGTAATCTTTAGATTCTCCCACCCGCTCCCGCCCACTTAATTCCCATTGGTCACAGACCTCTTGCTGCCCGATCTCCGCCCCCCACCGACGTCACTCACCTCCTCCTCTCGTTCCTTCTTATACTCCTCACTCCAACACGGCCGGCACAGAGGTGCCTAGCAACTCATCGAATACATGTTGGTAAGTAACGTCTCCGTTCTTTTGCGCTCCATGTTAGCTATTTGTCACTTACTGCCTCTCTTTCACCTGCACCCCCATATATTAGTCCCAGGTACTATTACCACACTACTCCTGTATCAACACACCCCCCTGCCGTTTATCCCTATATCACTCCTTCTCATCCCTTTATACAAATTCGTACTGTTACATTGTTTACAGAGAACAACCTCCACATTTGCATATGGACATCAGGTCCACTTTCACAATTGGTACTGTCTACTTCATTGTATAATAGAATACCTTCATTTTGATATTGGCTATCCACATGTAAATAATCATTAAGCACACTATTGTTATACAACTACAACACACCTAGTATTCTGATGGTTGTCAATTGTCTCTGTCATTTTTCAGTGTATTGCTCCTGTCTTTTATTGCCTGAGGAAGCGGGTCTTCGCCCGTGAAACGCGTTGCGACTGTCATTAGGAGTAAAGGAATAAATTGTATAATATTTGGATTATTACAAATACATGTGTCTGTCTTTGGTTGGCTGGTCCACCACCACAACCGAAACAATTTTTAACCTTTTATCGACTTTTATCCTACCGGCGCCTCTGTACACCTCCGCGCATCTAGAAGTCCACCCTTGGTGGAAGGGTGACATACCCCACTATTTCCTCCTATCCACAGAGAGCGACGTCTTAATCCTGAGTGGGGACAGGCTTGTTCTCCCCACCTGCATTTACAGTGGTTGCCTTGGAGGTAACCCTGGTTTTACTTACTTCTCATAATACTTTCCCTCCCTTCTTATACATACTACACTATATTGGGCTCTTGGTCTTCTACCCTTAAGTATTTATCTATGTAAAGAAAAAGAACCGAGAGCCAAAAATAATGTAATAAGTAGTGACAATGGGTATTATGAAATAGAGTACAACGATATACTCACAAACCAGGGCTACCTCCAGGCAACCACTGTATAGGCAGGTGAGGAGATTATCCTGTCCCCACTCAGGGTTAAGAAGTCGCTCTCTGTAGATAGGAAGAACAAGGGGTATCCCCCTCCACCAGAGGTGAATATTAGGTATAACGCAAGGAAGAACAGAGGCTCCAAAAAGAGTAAAAACAGTTATTAAAAACTTTAAAAGTGCTTAGGAGGCAGTGGTGGGCTTACCTCCTGCAAGCAGAGCAGACACAACAAGCTGTGTATTCAAAATAAGGTAAATTTATTGGTAGACTCCAGGGGATAGTTGCAACGCGTTTCGCAAGCCTAAACCCACTTCATCAGGCAATAGTAAATAGGAGCACACGACAGCAGTATGTCCGGGTAACACCTGGCGCCTGAGGCGACAGGTGTTACCCAGACATACTGCTGTCGTCTCTCCTATTTACAATTGCCTGAGGTGCCAGGTGTTACCCGGACATACTGCTGTCGTCTCACCTATTTACAATTGCCTGAGGCGACAGGTGTTACCCAGACATACTGCTGTCGTCTCTCCTATTTACAATTGCCTGAGGCGCCAGGTGTTACCCGGACATACTGCTGTCGTCTCTCCTATTTACAATTGCCTGAGGCGACAGGTGTTACCCGGACATACTGCTGTCGTGTCTCCTATTTACAATTGCCTGAGGTGCCAGGTGTTACCCAGACATACTGCTGTCGTCTCTCCTATTTACAATTGCCTGAGGCGCCAGGTGTTACCCGGACATACTGCTGTCGTGTCTCCTATTTACAATTGCCTGAGGCGCCAGGTGTTACCCGGACATACTGCTGTCGTCTCTCCTATTTACAATTGCCTGAGGTGCCAGGTGTTACCCGGACATACTGCTGTCGTGTCTCCTATTTACAATTGCCTGAGGCGACAGGTGTTACCCGGACATACTGCTGTCGTGTCTCCTATTTACAATTGCCTGAGGCGACAGGTGTTACCCGGACATACTGCTGTCGTCTCTCCTATTTACAATTGCCTGAGGCGCCAGGTGTTACCCGGACATACTGCTGTCGTGTCTCCTATTTACAATTGCCTGAGGTGCCAGGTGTTACCCGGACATACTGCTGTCGTGTCTCCTATTTACAATTGCCTGAGGCGACAGGTGTTACCCGGACATACTGCTGTCGTGTCTCCTATTTACAATTGCCTGAGGTGCCAGGTGTTACCCAGACATACTGCTGTCGTGTCTCCTATTTACAATTGCCTGAGGTGCCAGGTGTTACCCGGACATACTGCTGTCGTCTCTCCTATTTACAATTGCCTGAGGTGCCAGGTGTTACCCGGACATACTGCTGTCGTGTCTCCTATTTACAATTGCCTGAGGCGACAGGTGTTACCCGGACATACTGCTGTCGTGTCTCCTATTTACAATTGCCTGAGGTGCCAGGTGTTACCCAGACATACTGCTGTCGTGTCTCCTATTTACAATTGCCTGAGGCGACAGGTGTTACCCAGACATACTGCTGTCGTGTCTCCTATTTACAATTGCCTGAGGTGCCAGGTGTTACCCGGACATACTGCTGTCGTGTCTCCTATTTACAATTGCCTGAGGCGACAGGTGTTACCCGGACATACTGCTGTCGTGTCTCCTATTTACAATTGCCTGAGGCGACAGGTGTTACCCAGACATACTGCTGTCGTGTCTCCTATTTACAATTGCCTGAGGCGACAGGTGTTACCCAGACATACTGCTGTCGTGTCTCCTATTTACAATTGCCTGAGGCGCCAGGTGTTACCCGGACATACTGCTGTCGTGTCTCCTATTTACAATTGCCTGAGGCGACAGGTGTTACCCAGACATACTGCTGTCGTGTCTCCTATTTACAATTGCCTGAGGTGCCAGGTGTTACCCGGACATACTGCTGTCGTGTCTCCTATTTACAATTGCCTGAGGCGACAGGTGTTACCCGGACATACTGCTGTCGTGTCTCCTATTTACAATTGCCTGAGGTGCCAGGTGTTACCCGGACATACTGCTGTCGTGTCTCCTATTTACAATTGCCTGAGGTGCCAGGTGTTACCCAGACATACTGCTGTCGTGTCTCCTATTTACAATTGCCTGAGGTGCCAGGTGTTACCCGGACATACTGCTGTCGTGTCTCCTATTTACAATTGCCTGAGGTGCCAGGTGTTACCCGGACATACTGCTGTCATGTCTCCTATTTACAATTGCCTGAGGTGCCAGGTGTTACCCGGACATACTGTTGTCGTGTCTCCTATTTACAATTGCCTGAGGTGCCAGGTGTTACCCGGACATACTGCTGTCGTCTCTCCTATTTACAATTGCCTGAGGCGACAGGTGTTACCCGGACATACTGCTGTCGTGTCTCCTATTTACAATTGCCTGAGGCGACAGGTGTTACCCAGACATACTGCTGTCGTGTCTCCTATTTACAATTGCCTGAGGCGACAGGTGTTACCCGGACATACTGCTGTCGTGTCTCCTATTTACAATTGCCTGAGGTGCCAGGTGTTACCCAGACATACTGCTGTCGTGTCTCCTATTTACAATTGCCTGAGGTGCCAGGTGTTACCCGGACATACTGCTGTCGTCTCTCCTATTTACAATTGCCTGAGGCGACAGGTGTTACCCGGACATACTGCTGTCGTGTCTCCTATTTACAATTGCCTGAGGTGCCAGGTGTTACCCGGACATACTGCTGTCGTGTCTCCTATTTACAATTGCCTGAGGTGCCAGGTGTTACCCGGACATACTGCTGTCGTGTCTCCTATTTACAATTGCCTGAGGCGACAGGTGTTACCCGGACATACTGCTGTCGTGTCTCCTATTTACAATTGCCTGAGGTGCCAGGTGTTACCCGGACATACTGCTGTCGTCTCTCCTATTTACAATTGCCTGAGGCGCCAGGTGTTACCCAGACATACTGCTGTCGTGTCTCCTATTTACAATTGCCTGAGGTGCCAGGTGTTACCCGGACATACTGCTGTCGTGTCTCCTATTTACAATTGCCTGAGGCGACAGGTGTTACCCGGACATACTGCTGTCGTGTCTCCTATTTACAATTGCCTGAGGTGCCAGGTGTTACCCAGACATACTGCTGTCGTGTCTCCTATTTACAATTGCCTGAGGTGCCAGGTGTTACCCGGACATACTGCTGTCGTCTCTCCTATTTACAATTGCCTGAGGCGACAGGTGTTACCCGGACATACTGCTGTCGTGTCTCCTATTTACAATTGCCTGAGGTGCCAGGTGTTACCCGGACATACTGCTGTCGTGTCTCCTATTTACAATTGCCTGAGGTGCCAGGTGTTACCCAGACATACTGCTGTCGTGTCTCCTATTTACAATTGCCTGAGGTGCCAGGTGTTACCCAGACATACTGCTGTCGTGTCTCCTATTTACAATTGCCTGAGGTGCCAGGTGTTACCCGGACATACTGCTGTCGTGTCTCCTATTTACAATTGCCTGAGGTGCCAGGTGTTACCCGGACATACTGCTGTCGTGTCTCCTATTTACAATTGCCTGAGGTGCCAGGTGTTACCCGGACATACTGCTGTCGTGTCTCCTATTTACAATTGCCTGAGGCGACAGGTGTTACCCGGACATACTGCTGTCGTGTCTCCTATTTACAATTGCCTGAGGCGCCAGGTGTTACCCGGACATACTGCTGTCGTGTCTCCTATTTACAATTGCCTGAGGTGCCAGGTGTTACCCAGACATACTGCTGTCGTGTCTCCTATTTACAATTGCCTAAGGTGCCAAGTGTTACCCGGACATACTGCTGTCGTGTCTCCTATTTACTATTGCCTGAGGCGCCAGGTGTTACCCGGACATACTGCTGTCGTGTCTCCTATTTACAATTGCCTGAGGCGACAAGTGTTACCCGGACATACTGCTGTCGTGTCTCCTATTTACAATTGCCTGAGGTGCCAGGTGTTACCCAGACATACTGCTGTCGTGTCTCCTATTTACAATTGCCTGAGGTGCCAGGTGTTACCCAGACATACTGCTGTCGTGTCTCCTATTTACAATTGCCTGAGGTGCCAGGTGTTACCCGGACATACTGCTGTCGTGTCTCCTATTTACAATTGCCTGAGGTGCCAGGTGTTACCCAGACATACTGCTGTCGTGTCTCCTATTTACAATTGCCTGAGGTGCCAGGTGTTACCCGGACATACTGCTGTCGTGTCTCCTATTTACAATTGCCTGAGGTGCCAGGTGTTACCCGGACATACTGCTGTCGTGTCTCCTATTTACTATTGCCTGAGGCGCCAGGTGTTACCCAGACATACTGCTGTCGTGTCTCCTATTTACAATTGCCTGAGGCGACAGGTGTTACCCAGACATACTGCTGTCGTGTCTCCTATTTACTATTGCCTGAGGCGACAGGTGTTACCCAGACATACTGCTGTCGTGTCTCCTATTTACAATTGCCTGAGGCGACAGGTGTTACCCGGACATACTGCTGTCGTCTCTCCTATTTACAATTGCCTGAGGCGCCAGGTGTTACCCGGACATACTGCTGTCGTGTCTCCTATTTACAATTGCCTGAGGTGCCAGGTGTTACCCGGACATACTGCTGTCGTGTCTCCTATTTACAATTGCCTGAGGTGCCAGGTGTTACCCGGACATACTGCTGTCGTCTCTCCTATTTACAATTGCCTGAGGCGACAGGTGTTACCCGGACATACTGCTGTCGTGTCTCCTATTTACAATTGCCTGAGGTGCCAGGTGTTACCCGGACATACTGCTGTCGTGTCTCCTATTTACAATTGCCTGAGGTGCCAGGTGTTACCCGGACATACTGCTGTCGTGTCTCCTATTTACAATTGCCTGAGGCGCCAGGTGTTACCCGGACATACTGCTGTCGTGTCTCCTATTTACAATTGCCTGAGGTGCCAGGTGTTACCCAGACATACTGCTGTCGTGTCTCCTATTTACAATTGCCTGAGGTGCCAGGTGTTACCCAGACATACTGCTGTCGTGTCTCCTATTTACAATTGCCTGAGGTGCCAGGTGTTACCCGGACATACTGCTGTCGTGTCTCCTATTTACAATTGCCTGAGGCGACAGGTGTTACCCGGACATACTGCTGTCGTCTCTCCTATTTACAATTGCCTGAGGCGCCAGGTGTTACCCGGACATACTGCTGTCGTGTCTCCTATTTACAATTGCCTGAGGTGCCAGGTGTTACCCAGACATACTGCTGTCGTCTCTCCTATTTACAATTGCCTGAGGCGCCAGGTGTTACCCGGACATACTGCTGTCGTGTCTCCTATTTACAATTGCCTGAGGTGCCAGGTGTTACCCAGACATACTGCTGTCGTGTCTCCTATTTACAATTGCCTGAGGCGACAGGTGTTACCCGGACATACTGCTGTCGTGTCTCCTATTTACAATTGCCTGAGGTGCCAGGTGTTACCCAGACATACTGCTGTCGTGTCTCCTATTTACTATTGCCTGATGAAGCGGGTGTAGGCCTGCGAAACGCATTGTAACTATCCATTGGAGTGTACCAATAAATCTACCTTATTTTGAATACACAGCTTGTTGTGTCTGCTTGCAGGAGGTAAGTCCACTACTGCCTCCTAAGCACTTTTAAACTTTTTAACCACTTGAGGACCTAGGGCTTTCTACCCCTTAAGGACCGGCCACTTTTTTTCCATTCAGACCACTGCAGCTTTCACGGTTTATTGCTCGCTCATACAACCTACCACCTAAATGAATTTTGGCTCCTTTTCTTGTCACTAATAAAGCTTTCTTTTGATGCTATTTGATTGCTCCTGCGATTTTTACTTTTTATTATATTCATCAAAAAAGACATGAATTTTGGCAAAAAAATGATTTTTTTAACTTTCTGTGCTGACATTTTTCAAATAAAGTAAAATTTCTGTATACATGCAGCGCGAAAAATGTGGACAAACATGTTTTTGATAAAAAAAAACCCATTCAGTGTATATTTATTGGTTTGGGTAAAAGTTATAGCGTTTACAAACTATGGTGCCAAAAGTGAATTTTCCCATTTTCAAGCATCTCTGACTTTTCTGACCCCCTGTCATGTTTCATGAGGGGCTAGAATTCCAGGATAGTATAAATACCCCCCAAATGACCCCATTTTGGAAAGAAGACATCCCAAAGTATTCACTGAGAGGCATAGTGAGTTCATAGAAGATATTATTTTTTGTCACAAGTAAGCGGAAAATGACACTTTGTGAGAAAAAAAAAAAAAAAAAAAAGTTTCCATTTCTTCTAACTTGCGACAAAAAAAAATGAAATCTGCCACGGACTCACCATGCCCCTCTCTGAATACCTTGAAGGGTCTACTTTCCAAAATGGGGTCATTTGTGGGGTGTGTTTACTGTCCTGACATTTTGGGGGGTGCTAAATTGTAAGCACCCCTGTAAAGCCTAAAGGTGCTCATTGGACTTTGGGCCCCTTAGCGCAGTTAGGCTGCAAAAAAGTGCCACACATGTGGTATTGCCGTACTCAGGAGAAGTAGTATAATGTGTTTTGGGGTGTATTTTTACACATACCCATGCTGGGTGGGAGAAATATCTCTGTAAATGACAATGTTTTGATTTTTTTTACACACAATTGTCCATTTACAGAGTTATTTCTCCCACCCAGCATGGGTATGTGTAAAAATACACCCCAAAACACATTATACTACTTCTCCCGAGTACGGCGGTACCACATGTGTGGCACTTTTTTGCACCCCAAGTACGCTAAGGGGCCCAAAGTCCAATGAGTACCTTTAGGATTTCACAGGTCATTTTGCGGAATTTGATTTCCAGACTACTCCTCACGGTTTAGGGCCCCTAAAATGCCAGGGCAGTATAGGAACCCCACAAATGACCCCATTTTAGAAAGAAGACACCCCAAGGTATTCCGTTAGGAGTATGGTGAGTTCATAGAAGATTTTATTTTTTGTCACAAGTTAGTGGAAAATGACACTTTGTGAAAAAAACATTAAAAATCTATTTTCCGCTAACTTTCGACAAAAAATAAAATCTTCTATGAACTCACCATACTCCTAACGGAATACCTTGGGGTGTCTTCTTTCTAAAATGGGGTCATTTGTGGGGTTCCTATACTGCCCTGGCATTTTAGGGGCCCTAAGCCGTGAGGAGGAGTCTGGAAATCAAATTCCGCAAAATGACCTGTGAAATCCTAAAGGTGCTCATTGGACTTTGGGCCCTTTAGCGCAGTTAGGGTGCAAAAAAGTGCCACACATGTGGTATCGCCGTACTCGGGAGAAGTAGTACAATGTGTTTTGGGGTGTATTTTTACACATACCCATGCTGGGTGGGAGAAATACCTCTGTAAATGACAATCTTTTGATTTTTTTACACACAATTGTCCATTTACAGAGATATTTCTCCCACCCAGCATGGGTATGTGTAAAAATACACCCCAAAACACATTGTACTACTTCTCCCGAGTACGGCGATACCACATGTGTGGCACTTTTTTGCACCCTAACTGCGCTAAAGGGCCCAAAGTCCAATGAGCACCTTTAGGCTTTCACAGGTCATTTTGCGGAATTTGATTTCCAGACTACTCCTCACGGTTTAGGGCCCCTAAAATGCCAGGGCAGTATAGGAACCCCACAAATGACCCCATTTTAGAAAGAAGACACCCCAAGGTATTCCGTTAGGAGTATGGTGAGTTCATAGAAGATTTTATTTTTTGTCACAAGTTAGTGGAAAATGACACTTTGTGAAAAAAACATTAAAAATCTATTTTCCGCTAACTTTCGACAAAAAATAAAATCTTCTATGAACTCACCATACTCCTAACGGAATACCTTGGGGTGTCTTCTTTCTAAAATGGGGTCATTTGTGGGGTTCCTATACTGCCCTGGCATTTTAGGGGCCCTAAGCCGTGAGGAGGAGTCTGGAAATCAAATTCCGCAAAATGACCTGTGAAATCCTAAAGGTGCTCATTGGACTTTGGGCCCTTTAGCGCAGTTAGGGTGCAAAAAAGTGCCACACATGTGGTATCGCCGTACTCGGGAGAAGTAGTACAATGCGTTTTGGGGTGTATTTTTACACATACCCATGCTGGGTGGGAGAAATACCTCTGTAAATGACAATCTTTTGATTTTTTTTACACACAATTGTCCATTTACAGAGATATTTCTCCCACCCAGCATGGGTATGTGTAAAAATTCACCCCAAAACACATTGTACTACTTCTCCCGAGTACGGCGATACCACATGTGTGGCACTTTTTTGCACCCTAACTGCTCTAAGGGGCCCAGAGTCCAATGAGTACCTTTAGGCTTTACAGGGGTGCTCACAATTTAGCACCCCGCCCACTTGCCAGGACAGTTAACAAACCCCACAAATGACCCCATTTTGGAAAGAATACACAACAAGGTATTCCATGAGGGTAATGGTGAGGTCATTGAAAATTTTATTTTTTGTCACAAGTTAACGGAAAATGACACTTTGTTAAAAAAAAATAAAAAAAAAAATTCTGCTAACTTGTGACAAAAATTTAAATCTTTTATGAACTCACTGTGCACCTCACATAATACTTTAGGGTGTCCTCTTTCCAAAATGGGGTCATTTGTGGAGTCTGTCCTGGCATTTTAGGGTCTCTGCAATCATTACATGTATGGCCAGTATTAGGAGTTTCTGCTATACTCCTTATATTGGGTATACAAGTAATGCACTCTGGGCTGAAAGGAAAAATGAACGGCAAACATACCTTGCTCCACATCAATGGCAGATCTTCCTCCACATCAATGGCAGTGATAACCTCAGGAGAGAGACACCCCGTGCCACCCTGCACTCAGGGTGAGCCACCAACTTATGTGACTGGGCCTCAGAACTTTAGTATACAGCATTATGCCTGTAGGATACAGCAATATGCCTGCCAATAGAGATGACTCTGTGTGGCATTAAAGCATCATCATCGGCCCAAATCACATATAAACCGGGGGTGTCCACACTCAAGGGAAATTCAAACATGCCGTCTTATATCGCCAATCCAGGACAGATCAGCAATATCAAGCATGGAAACCGATCCTTCTTCCCACTTTTATGCTTACCCGTTTGGTCTTCAAGCTTACCTCTCCTCTCCCTGCGACAATGTGCAAAAGACCACTGAGTGTGTGCCTACTCCTGTGTCTGGAGTTCCCTAGGTTCTAATAGTGTACCTGCTCGTGGTACCTCTCAAAACACGGCCCTACGCATAGGCCAGGCTGGTCAGGACAGCGGGGACAATAAAAACTGGTGTCATTCCTTCTTCCAGTCCTGCTGCAGACACGACAACGTTTTCTTCGGATGCGTTGACCTGGGGCACACGGAATCTGATAGGCGTAATGCCTACCATGCAGTCGGCTAGTTGCATCTGGGGGGGGGGGCCTGGCACCTCCTGGATACAGGATGTCCAGAATGATCTGTTCCTGAAATTGGAGGAAAGATCCAGTTCTCCCAGCCTTACTGTAGAGAACAAAGCTGTTGTAAACTGCCAATTGAATCAGATAAAAAGACACTTTCTTATACCAGCGTCTTGTTTTCCGGGTAACTAAATAGGGCGCTAACCTCTGGTCATTGAAGTCCACCCCTCCCATGTTGACATTATATTCGTGGACGACAAGGGGCTTTTCAATGACCTTAGTTGCCCGTTGAATTTGGACAGTCGTGTCTGTGTGAATGGTGGACAGAAAGTAAACGTCCCTCTTGTCCTTCCATTTCACCGCGAGCAGGTCTTCAGTACGCAAGGCGGCCCTCTGCCCCCGTTGAAGTCTGGTGGTAACGAGCCGTTGGGGGAAGCCCTGGCGACTAGGCCGCGCAGTGCCACAGCATCGGATTCCTTCTAACTTTAAGTGCTGAAAGAGGGCCACACTTGTGTAATAATTGTCCACAAAAAGATGGTACCCCTTCCGGAACAAGGGTGACACCAAGTCCCACACAACCTTTCCACTGCTCCCCAGGTAGTCAGGGCATCCGACCGGCTCCAATTTTGAGTCTTTTCCCTCATAGACCCTAAAACGACATGTATAGCCTGTGGCCCTTTCACAGAGCTTATACAGTTTCACCCCATACCGGGCGCGCTTGCTTGGGATGTACTGTTTGATGCCAAGGCGCCCGGTAAAGCGTAAGAGGGACTCGTCTACGCAGATGTTCTGTTCAGGGATATAAGCATCTGCAAATGTTGAGGACAGGTGGTCTATGAGGGGCCGAATTTTGTGGAGCCGGTCATAAGCAGGGTCTCCCCTTTCAAGACAGGTTTCGTCGTCGTTGAAGTGCAGGAAGCGCAGGATGGACTCAAATCGTGTCCTGGACATGGCAGCAGGGTACAAGGGAACATGATGTACTGGGTTCGTAGACCAATACGACCGCAATACATTTTGTTTCATTAGTCCCAAGTGAAGGATAATGGCCAAAAAGATTTTAATGTCGGAAACTTGGACTGGTTTCCACCCGAAAGGCTGGGCATACATGCTCTCCGGGTGCTCGGTGATGAATTGTGTGGCTTTACGATTGGTCTCAACCACAATTAAGTCCAGGAGAACCTGGGTGATGAACAGCTGCAAAAAGTCTAGGGCCGTTCCTAGATGAGCTGTCGCCACCTGGACTCCAGACTGGGCGGTGAAAGGGGGCACTACGGGTGCGGCGGAATCAGGGGATTGCCAATCTGGTTGTGCCAGCACCTCTGGGAGTCTATGGGTACTACGGGCCCGTCTTCTTCTTGGTGGCTGCGACGGGGGTACTACTGCACTTGCCACCGTACCAGTTTCCACTTCCATGCTGACGCTCACCACTTCGTCAGGGTCTACGGAAGCACTGGCACTAAGTCCAGGAGATGCTGCGCTGCTGGTGCCTGCCTCACCAAGAAAACTATCAACAGCGCTAGCACCACCCTGCTGCCCTTGAGGCGGATCCTGCGCCACCTGCGGTCTAACGACTTGGGGTCTGGTACGCCTGGCTGTAGCCGGGACCATAGCCTCGTCATCAGTATCGGTCAGGGAACCACTGCTTTCTACAGGTTCAAAATTGGACCCGGAAGATTCGACGGATGATTCTTCCCAAAAGAACTCATCCGACTGGTCCATATACCTGTATACCTCGTCATCGGAAAGCCCCCTTCTTGCCATTTTGGATTGCTAAATTTATGGGGTTTTCCTCCGAGACTACCCAGAAAAAAAGAGCACCTACCTAGCAAAAAGGGAGTATTTGAGAGGTATTGGGGTTGGTGGGAAGTGGGGTCTCAGAGGCAATCAAACAATCACGGGACAATCAAATCCAATTACAGCACAATCGACTCCAATCACAGCACAAGCAGATCTGATGCACTCGGAAGGTGATGGGGGGAGGGTGGGATTGGGTGTGGCGGGAAGTGGGGTCTCAGGCAATCAAACAATCACGGGGCAATCGAAGCCGATCACGGGACAATCAAATACAATTACAGCACAATCGACTCCAATCACAGCCCAATCAAATCTGATGCACTCGGAAGGTGATGGGGGGAGGGTGGGATTGGGTGTGGCGGGAAGTGGGGTCTCAGGCAATCAAACAATCACGGGGCAATCGAAGCCGATCACGGGACAATCAAATACAATTACAGCACAATCGACTCCAATCACAGCACAAGCAAATCTGATGCACTCGGAAGGTGGTGGTTGGAGGTGGTGGGGGGAGGGTGGGGTTGGGTGTGGTGGGGGGGGGGGGAGGGTGGGGTTGGGTGTGGTGGGAAGTGGGGTCTCAGGCAATCAAACAATCACGGGACAATCGAAGCAGATCACGGGAAAATCAAATACAATCGCAGCCCAATCAAATACAAGCGCAGCACAATCGAATACAAGCGCAGCACAGTCAAAAACAATGCACTTGGACGGTGATTAGGGGGGGGGGTCTGAGGGCGATTTGAGGGAGTGGGGGGTTGATCAGGAGCCTGCACGGGGCAAACTGAGTCCTGATCTGATGAGAGGCAGACACAGGGGGTTACTGATCGCAGATCAGTTAGTGATTGCTGGGGAGGACAGATGTAAACAAAGAGCAGGGGATGTAATCAGAAGGGGGGTATGAGGGCAATCGAGGGCCTGGGCAGGTGATCGGTTACCCCCGCGGGGCAGTTAGGGTCTGCTCTGATGGGTGGGGGTGCCAAGGGGTGATGGACAGGTGATAGACAGGTGATCAGAGGGGGATCAGAGGGGGATCAGAGGGTAAGGTAGCTGTATACAGATGTATACAGTATACAGGGGGGTAGTCTGGGATGGAGTCTGGGGGTGATCTAAAGGTAGGGGGGGGGGGATCAGGGGTGACTAGGAGGCAGTTAGGGACCTAACGCAGGGGATAGCGTTTAAAGTTAGTGATAGGTGGGGGGGTTGGGGTTTTTAAAGGGGTGCAAGGGTGCTGGCAGGGGTCTGCTGGGGTGATCAGGGGGGGTATGAGGCCTGGGGTGGGAGATCAGGGGGGCTGTAGGCAAAAAAAAACGTGTGTGCTGTATACTCACAAAGTGCTTCCTCCTCGCTAGTGGTCTCTGCAACAATGAGACCACGAGGCGAGGAGGAAGCACGTATAAGGCACTTTGTTTACTTAACAAAGTGCCTTATACATTCTGATTGGCCATTGTTACGGATTCCTCCGCTCGCCGGCTCTGCTAAGTGGCCGGCGAGCAGAGGCAAAATGCCAGGCTTCCGACTCCCGGCGGAGGATCGCGTCACGGATGACGCGATCGCTCCGCCCACGCCCATACAAGGACCGCCGCATTTTGTCTATACGGCGGTCCTTGCGGCGTCAGCTTCCCGGCCGCCATTTGTCTATACGGCGGTCGGGAAGTAGTTAATAACTGTTTTTACTCTTTTGGCGCCTCTGTTCTTCCTTGCGTTATAAGTATTTATCTACTTATATGTGGTTTTTTTTTTCCTGGGATAGTATAGCTGACCTTCGTTCTTTAAAATCTTACATATTCTAAAAGTAATAATAATAATTAGTAATTAGTAATTAAGGAGCGCTGACATGTTCTGCAGTGCTCTCTATAGAATATGCTCTTATCACTAACTGTCCATCAGTGGAGTTCACAATCGAATCCCTACCAATCTGTAGTTATATGTCCATCATAGTCTAGGGCCAATTTTAGGGAAAATCCAAATAACCGATAGTTTGTTTGGTGGGATATGGGAGGAAACCGGAGTGCCCAGAGGAAAACCATAAAAACTACTGGTATTTCTTACCAACTATACTTTGGGACTGATATCTAGGACTAGTGGACCATTTACTAGTGGACTGTACTGTCATAAGGGTTCTTTCCTATGGGCAGCTGATAGTGGTGAATTCACCAACAGTTAGATGCTCTCTTGCAATGGCTGGGCGTCAGCGGTAGACAGGAGGCCCCTCCCCACCCCATGGATTCACATCCGAGTGTGGCCACAGTTATCCTCAGATGCCACATATCGTGGTTCTCGGCTGCTGCACTGACGTGTAGTGTTACAACCTCTGTTATTCAGCTGCATTTTTTTTGTAACAAATTTAATTAAATGTTTTGTTTACAGAAACTAAAACTATTCCTTTACAGATGGAATTATAACATCAAAGATCCTTTGAGTACAGTACAGATACTTTAAGTTAAACAAATTCAGCATGGTGTCTAAACAGCTGTACATACTTATAGGATAACCCACAAAAAACTCTCCCCGATAACCCCCCCCCTCACCTTGTCAATCCCTGGTCACAAAATTGCTACTTGTACCTACGAAATATACCTACGAAATATCAAGTTTCCCCAATGTACCTTGAAGATGTTCCAAAATATACCACTTAGTATACCTAAAATGTTCCATCAGACCTTTAATCTCCTGCTGAGAGTGAGTTGCTAGTACAAAAAGTCTCAATTTTTTAAAAAAGTCCTTTGTTTTTGTCTTTATGACTGATCGCATCAAGCTTGTTGTGAGAATCTGCTCAGCTGCCTGTGCAGACAGGCAGCGTTTTGATCACTGTTCACGTCTGCATTCTGCAGGTCTCACACACCATACAATCTTGGTTGTTCAATCTTACCACTTTCATGTAGTATAAGAGCTTATCCAATCAATCACTCAAGGTATTTTCAATCTGTTGGCCCTTATACTACATAGATTTGGTAAATCTGTACAACCAAGATTGTATGGTGTGTGTTGAGCTTAAGAGAGACATTTTGTCAGTTCTGCAGCCTGCTGCTGAGGAATTTGCATACATTCGTTATGCAAATCCCTTACCTGCCTCCTGTGATGACTGGCAGTATAAGGGTTGGGATTACCCACAGTCCTTTGCTGGTCATTCCTTCAGGGTTTGTAGTACACACTCCTAGAGCATGTCAGCCATGCTACTTCTTGTTGAAGTTATCTTAGAGTAATTCCTGGAAACTGTGCTAGGCAGATTTCCCTAGTGCAGTTAGGATTGTTTATCTGTTTGTTTGTTCTGTTGCTGTTGTCCTGTCCCAGCGGTGGTCGACAGGAAATTGTTCTGATCTCTGTTCTTGGAGTATAGCTGGTGCAGCGGTTGCTACCAGCTATCTCTTCTGTTCTGTCTCCTGGTATCGCGCTAGCCACTTTTCGCTAGCGCTGGGGATCCTTCTGTTCTGTCTCCTGGGATCACGCTAGCCACTTTTCGCTAGCGCTGGGGATCCTTCTGTTCTGTCTTCTGGGATCGCGCTAGCCACTTTTCGCTAGCGCTGGGGATCCTTCTGTTCTGTCTTCTGGGATCGCGCTAGCCACTTTTTGCTAGCGCTGGGGATCCTTCTGTTCTGTCTTCTGGGATCGCGCTAGCCACTTTTCGCTAGTGCTGGGGATCCTTCTGTTCTGTCTCCTGGGATCGCGCTAGCCACTTTTCGCTAGTGCTGTGGATCCTTCTGTTCTGCTACTCTGTACCTGGATCGCACTCGCATCTCGCTGGTGCTGTGGATCCTATCTCTCGCTTGTCCCTGTTTTCGTGTGTCTGTCTTGTCTGCTATGGACGCTTGCTGGAGGCTCGGTGAGGTAACCATTAAGCAAGCGTTCGCGTCCTCTGTTTCATGTTTGTCTGTCGATGGTTAGTTAGGCGTGCTTGTCTCTATTGTGCTTATCACGTGGAGACCGCGCGTAACCACGTGCACTGTTGCGAATGAGTGCGGTGTTCGCGGTTAGCTAGCGTTTGTTATTTTCCATATTTCCTCATTGTATGATTTGCTGTGCCTTTGCTACTCTCGTGCTCTGCCTTGCTGTAGCCTTGTGTCACGCTTGGCGATCGCACCTCTCGCGATCGCGTTCCTGCTTCGTATCTGCTGTGGTGTGTGCACAGTCGCGGGTTGGCGACTAGTTTTATGCACACACACACAATCTGTCTCTGTGCTCACTCTCAATCGCTTCTCTTGCGATTACAGTTCTTCCCTTCGTACAATTCCTGTCTGGCGTGTGTGGTAGAGCAGAGGAGCGGTTCCTCTGCACTCCACAGCTCCACCTGCCGTCAGGAATTTCCCTCTGCAGGTGCATTGCACCTACTGCTGGGTTCCTGCAAATTTATACGCTTGTGGAGGAAATCCGCCGTGTCAGCGCACGTCTGGTGCGCTGACCACGAAGACGATTCCACAATCGTTACACTTGTCCAGTTGGAATAAATGAATGAGTTCCTCTTTCACATCCCAAACCGTGGAAGAACTAGGGAAATCACTTTTCGAGCTGCTATCAACACAAGATGAGTTAGCTTAATCATTGATCTCATGGTTGTCGATGAAACTCCACCAGATTCTGGGGCAGGTGCCTCATAATTAAATAACAACAACAGTGGAGAAAATTCTAACTGGATCTTACAAAACTGTTTAACATATTGCATCACCTTGTTCAGCCATTCGTCTAATAAATGCCTTACTGTGGTGATGCTTACCCAGGGGCGTGGCTAGGATCCTGAGATCCAGGGCACTTTTGGGAACTCCAGATGGAAAATGGGCGTGGCTCCGCACCACAATGTAGGTGTGGTCATGGATGGAGCCAAACTTACATACAATTAACAGTGGTCTAAGTATGGTAGGCCTTCCCAGCTAAATGTTGGATGAAGCCCTCCATTAATACAAAAAAAACCCCACCCAAAATGCAGCATATCACATAAATAAACAGTGTCACTTAAACATAACTAGATAGAGATACCTGGCTTCAGTACTGGCTGTTCTGGCTTTCTGCTGAGGGGGCTGGCCTGCTGTCAGGTTATCTGGCATTCAGCCCATAGCATTCCCTGAGCTTCTAGTGGACCCCCTCCCATGCTCCCACAGGCCTCCCATTGAGGCACCACAACTCCCAGCATGCTCCCATGGAAGAACTACAGCTCCCTGCATGCCCCCACAAAGGCACCACAGCAACCAGTATGGCACCACAGCACCCAATATGCCTACATAAAGGCCAGCACACCCCAATTGAAAGCACCACAGCTCCTAGCATGCCCGCCATTCGGGGCACCCCAGAATAGATCTGGGGCATGTGTCGCTGATCTTTGGGGCTAGCAACGCCCCAAAGATCAGCGACATTAGCTAGTCTGTTTAAAATAGGTAATATTTTGAATACCAGCACCTTGTCCTCCTGAGACCTCCTCTGATGATTGTGATTTGCCCCATATGACGCAGCCTGACTTTCAGATTTCTTCAGACCCAATCTTGGTATTACTAAGAAAGCAGCGAATGCTGAAAGCTGCCAGTGAATACCGAAAGTTTCCGAAACCTCCAGGACAGATTAGAATAGCACCATAGTCTGATGAGCATAGGAATTTTCTCACCTCTGGGACTTTCTCCCACCACAGCTAAAATCATTTTTTTTTGTTTTTTTTAAAGTGGTCTCAAAGCCAGCATTTCTACTTTGCTCTAAAAGATTCCTCACAGCTTGAAAGCTACTATCCCAGAGAACAATTCTAGCAGAACATCACTGAAATGGTTAAACAAAGCACTTTCTCCTGCTAATCCGCATCCAAACTGTAGATTACAGTATCTTTTTTTTACTTGTTAAACACAAATGTATCAACACTGGAATGTAAACAAACACTCTCTGAGAAACTGTCTCTGCTTCAGGCATCCACAGTGTTCAGAATAACTCATTGGAAGATTTTAATATGTAATAAAAAGCAATTATATTAGAAAAATAATAAAATGCAATGCCAGCTTTCAGGGTGAGATAAACTACACTTTGGAAACTTGTAATTTGTAGACAGACAATATGACGTGTGCACAAAAGCAAATATGATAACTGTATGGGTAATAAAAAGTAGGAAAACACATTTTTATTGAATGTTATGTCAGAGTTTCAGACCACTTTAAATCACTAGCGATTCTCAAATAGCTGTAAAATAGGTTGTGTAATGAAATCCTATGTGAGTGAACAATTTTTTTTCCCCAATTGCAGATGCAGGTTCTGCATCATTTTCTGGGTGATTGTGCTTCAAGGCAACATATAGGAAAAATAACAAACTGCTTTAGTGATTTTGTGAGCGTTTTTCGAGCAAATTTGCTTTAACTACTTCAACTACTTTTAACTACTTCACGACCGATCCATGCTAATTGGCGTGGACGCGGTGGCAGCCCCAGGACCACTTGAAGTCCTGGGAGCGGAGATTGCAGGGGATTGCGCGCATCCCCACTTGAATGGCGGAGCTCCGCTCCCAATCGCCACTAGGAGACTGTTAGACGGCGAAACCACTGTCTAGTTACATAGTACAGCGCTGCGATCTACAGCAGCGCTGTACTGGGGACAGTCGTGTGACACGGCTGTCCCCCTGGAGGCATGAGAGCGATCGGCTCTCACAGGCTGATGCCTATGACAGCCGATCGCTGTGATTGGCTGGCAAGGGGAGGGAGGGAAATAAAAATTATTTAAAAAAGAGCTACCGTATATTTATTAAAAATAAGACAAATATTTATTAAATAAAACAAAAAAAAACATCTCAGCAGCGATCACAACCCACCAACAGAAAGCTCTGTTGGTGGGCAGAAAAGGGGAAGGGGGGAATCATTTGTGTGCTGAGTTGTACAGCCCTGCAGCGAGGCCTTAAAGCAGTAGGATTAGCCATACAATGCCAGGGGAAAAAAACACATATATAAGTAGATAAATACTTGATCTACTTACATATCACATGTTTTGTGCTGTCCACGTTTTGATTTCAGTGAATGTTATATAGTAAATGAAGAAAATTCAATTCCTGGTGGGAACCATGTCTTTTGCCCACAGTTTAGGCTAAATCCTGATGTCATTTCTGCCCTTTACTTTTTTTCTTTTCTCCTCCAATCGCTGAGTCACCTCAGCCTTGCTTGAAAACACAAGTGAGTAGGGGATCATGTTTCAGATAAGCAGCTAGGCAGGGAAATAAATGGAAGAGAAGGAATATATTATAGATAAAAACAACCCCCAGCATGCAACTGTTTGGCACCGACTACTAAAGGGCCAGTGCTCCTAAGGTATGTGATAACTCCAAATCATAACAGCAGAAAAAAGTTTTGCACGTTTTGAATGCAGGATTAGCATCTTTATCACTTAATACACTCAGACCAGTTGCTGTTGAAATTTGATTTTTATGGTGACAATCCCGCTATAAAGCTGCAGTAGCCTAAATTGTGAAAAATAACTTGGTCACTAGGGGGGTGTAAGCCTACGGTCCTTAAGTGGTTAAAAGTCATTCTGTTTTAGGTCAAAGTGTACTTGTGTTTGTCTGCATATACAAAACGGTTACAAAATAGCTTGCAAAAAAAACGGAAATCGCTCTAAAAATGCCAAAAATCGCTTATCAAAATCGCTCACAAAAACGCTTAGCACTTGACGCTTGCGATTTGTAGTGTGAACTAGGCTTTATGCTGTTTTTTTTTTCTTTCTTTATTTCCCAAAGACAGGTTAGCTTCATATGCAAAACTTTCTTGTTTGTCTCCTGAGTGCCTTACATAAGCTTGTTTATTTCTTAATGGGCTGGCCCGAAATCTGTCAGCAGTATTTTAATATAAGTACTTGTGCATAGCGTTATGGTCGCTAGCCATTTACAAGAGAGAGTGCGGCATCAGCAGGAGGCGTGCTTTGATTGCCGCTTGATTGATAAATAGGAAGGCTGCAAAACAGCAATCAGCAAGGACACAATCCCTATAGCACACATCTGTGTAGAGAGTGCCGCACTTAATAAATAGGACATTCTGGCAGTTATTGTTATTCTAATGTATTTTCTGCAGTACAGGGAGTGCAGAATTATTAGGCAAGTGGTATTTTTGAGGAATAATTGTATTATTGAACAACAACCATGTTCTCAATGAACCCAAAAAAACTCATTAATATCAAAGCTGAATATTTTTGAAAGTAGTTTTTTTTGTTTTTAGTTTTAGCTATTTTAGGGGGATATCTGTGTGTGCAGGTGACTATTACTGTGCATAATTATTAGGCAACTTAACAAAAAACAAATATATACCCATTTCAATTATTTATTTTTACCAGTGAAACCAATATAACATCTCAACAGTCACAAATATACATTTCTGACATTCAAAAACAAAACAAAAACAAATCAGTGACCAATATAGCCACCTTTCTTTGCAAGGACACTCAAAAGCCTGCCATCCATGGATTCTCTGTCCGTGTTTTGATCTGTTCACCATCAACATTGCGTGCAGCAGCAACCACAGCCTCCCAGACACTGTTCAGAGAGGTGTACTGGTTTCCCTCCTTGTAAATCTTACATTTTATGATGGACCACAGGTTCTCAATGGGGTTCAGATCAGGTGAACAAGGAGGCCATGGCATTAGTTTTTCTTCTTTTATACCCTTTCTTTTTTTTTTTTTTGTAAAATAACTTTTATTGAAAATTTTTCAATACAGTAGAAGAAAAAATGATACGGACAGTTCAACACAACATCCTGTCATAGTGGTTGTACATAGAGATAACGTTTCCAGCATATAGTTTTGCTTAAAGGGGTATTCTGAAAGACTTTGGTGAGTAATGGGTGGCATTGTACCATTTTGTGTCTTAGCAGAAGATCTAAAACGATATTTCAGGCCTAGGATATAGGTATTCGGAATCTGTAGGGTCCCGATAGCCTGGTGTGATGAAGATTAAACATTTCCATCATACAGTTTTATTCAAACAGTGCCTGCACATTGCAGTGCGACAGGGTGAGGAAGGGAAAGGAGAGAAGAGTAAGATCAAGAGGGGGAGATGTAGAAGAAGATAGAAAGGAGCATGTGGGGTGCTGCTGCCCTGAGACCATCCGTTATGAATAGGGTTCTGTCATCACTGACAGAGAGAGTCAGGAGTATGACCGGGAGACAAGGAGTTAATTAAATGTTAAGGGGTAAAAAGTTAGAGCATGTCAAGGGCTTTAGAGGATTCACGGAAGTCCACCCATACTGCCCATTTTCTAGTGAAGGCTTCGGCTGAGTCCTGGTTGTCAGTAAAGAGATCCTCCATTCTCATTATGTGGTTGATTTCTTTGAAAAATTCCGTCATGGAGGGTATAGTTGTAGACTTCCAATGACGGGCAATTAAAAGTCTAGCTATCACCATTAGCTGGGGTGTGACTGTTTTTTTAATTGCTGAGGTTCTACCTGGTAGCAGTGTTAATAATGCTGTAGGTATTGACATATGGAGCTCCCTGCAATACAGGTATTTGTGAATCAGGAAAACATTGGTCCAGAAAGGTTGGATGAGGGGGCAATCCCACCAGATGTGTAGGAAAGTCCCAGGTGCTTGGGTACATCTCCAACACATGGGTGAAGTTTCGGCGTTGTATTTAGCTATTTGCATAGGGGTGCGGTACCATCTGGAGAAAACTTTAAAGTTTCTTTCCTGGTGTATTGAGGAGATGGAGGTTTTGTGGATAAGTGTGAAAATCTTCTCCCATTGCTCTGCTTCGAGAGGGTTCCCCATATCCGTATCCCAGGAGTCAGTAAGTTTTAGTAAATCTCCTTCACTGGAAACACCAATGAGGAGAGAGTATATAAGGGAGACTTTGTGTGGGATAGGGGACGTGGAGATGCACATGCGTTCAAAGTCTGAGAGTTGTCTGTGGATCTGGGATTTGGAGCTAATAGTTTTATGAAACCAAGTTAGTTGGTTCAGAGCAACCAAGTGATTCCTTTCTGTCTGTCAGGATTTCCAATTATGTCTCGTGGAACAAGATGCTCACCCCTGGTAATATGCCGTACTTGTGGCCAAAATTCTCTTGACCAACCAAGAATTGATTGGGCTTGAACGCCCAATGCGAAGCCTGGGTTGTCTAGTAGTGAGGTAAGTGGGCTGTATGGAGTCGAGGGGTTTACTTTATTAATGAGGGAATGCCATTTCTTAATCACTATTTGGGCCCAGAAAGCCATGTTGTCGGGATTAGGTCTGTGAGAATGTGGAAGCCACAGCAGTGCCCTGGGGTCCAGGGTAGACAGGGAGGCCTCTAGGCTGATCCATTGTTTATCTGTTCTGTCTTGGAACCAGTTGAGTATGTGTGTGAGCAGGACAGCCTGATAATAGGTCCTAATGTCTGGAAGGCCCATTCCCCCTCCTGGTTTAGGGCGGGTGAGGAGTCTATATCTAGTTCTGTGAGGTCTGTTGTGCCATATAAATTTTAATATGAGGGATTGTACTTTGTTTAGAAATTTTGTAGGTAGGTTGATTGGAATTGCCTGCATTACGTAAAGGATTTTGGGGAGAATATCCATTTTAATCACGTTTATGCGTCCCGCCCAGGAAAGATGCATGGGATTCCAAATTTCAAGGTCGTTTGTAATTTTGGCTAGTAAGGGTATGTAGTTTAGGGTGAATAGCTCTTGCGGGTCTGCTGAGATGTGGATTCCCAAGTATCTGATTTTATGGGGTTGCCATTTAAAGGAGAAGGAATTTTGGAGGCTGGTGACCACTGAGTTTGGCATGGTGATATTCAGCAATTCTGTTTTGGTGATATTTATCTTAAAATTACTTACATTCCCAAAGAGCTCAAATTCTGTTAAAAGGTTCGGTAGGGCTATGATGGGGTTCGATATGTAGATCAGGAGGTCGTCTGCAAATAGTGAGGTTTTGAAATGTTTGTCATCTTTCATGATTCCCTGAATGTCTGGGTTTTGCCTCAGTGCTACTGCCAGATGTTCCATGCAAAGGACATACAGCAGGGGAGATAGGGGGCATCCCTGGCGTGTCCCGTTAGCAATAGGAAAGGCGTCCGACAGGGTCCCATTAATCTTGATTCTGGCTAATGGATTTTTATAGAGGGCCATTACCTTGGCTCTAAAATTTGGTCCTAGTCCCACCTGCTCCAGGCAGGCTTCCAGGAAGAGCCAGTGGACCCTGTCGAACGCCTTCTCCGCGTCAACCGACATTATACATAAGGGAGACTTCGTTTTCCTGGCATGATGGCCTCTCTGCTCACCACAAACCCAGTCTGGTCTGTATGGATAATAGAAGCCAGAGTAGGTTTGAGTCTTTCAGACAGGATTTTTGCATATAGCTTAAGATCAATGTTGATCAGGGATATCGGGCGGTAATTTGCACAGCTACTTGGATCTTTGTCTGGTTTGGGGATAACTGTGATATGAGCCATGGAGGTCTGTGCTGTGAAAGTTCTTTCTTCATCTATAGAGTTGAAGGTCTGCAGTAGGAGAGGGGCCAGAGAGGAGCAGAATTGTTTATAGAAGGGCCTTGAAAGGCCGTCTGGGCCAGGGCTTTTCCCCTTTTTAAGGGCTCTTATACAGCTTATGAGTTCTTGTTCTGTGATCTCTGAGTCTAGTTCCTTGGCCAGGTCTTCTGGCAAGGTTGGTAATTTAGTTTCATTAATGTATGCGCGGATTTTATCTTTCAATTTAGCCTGATTCATGTCGTGGTATCTTCCTTTTATGTTGTAAAGAGTGTTGTAATATGTTTGGAATTCATGGGCAATTTCTGAGTTCTTAAATTTGGATTGACCTTTAGGGTTTTTGATGGAGAAAATATTGGAGGTGGCGACTCTTGGGTGAAGGTAGTGTGCTAGGAGGGTGCCACATTTACTGCCGTGGAAGAAAAGTTTGCTATGAAATCTTTCCCGGGCTAATAAAGTCTTCTGGGCAAGTAAGGTTAATAGGGTCTGTCTCGTGTTTGAAAGCTCAAGGTCTAGAGCAGGAGAGTATGCTCCCTTAAGATTTGTTTCAAGGGTGTGGATTTTCGCTAATAAGTTTGATATTTGTGTGCCCCTTTCTTTTTTCATTCTCGGACCATGTGAGATAAAAACTCCGCGTAACACGCATTTGAGAGCTTCCCACTTGATGGTTGCTGATGTTTCGTCGTCAGAGTGGTTTGTCATATATTGTTCGATCGTTTCTTTAATGGCAGCTGCACATTGTGTGTCTTTTAAAAGGTTTTCATTAAGTTTCCACTGGAACTGGCGGTGGGAGTGATCATTGGTGCTAAATGAGCAAAATATAGGCGCATGATCAGACCAGAGCCTGTTACCAATTGAAGCCTGAATATTTTGATCTAACAAGGATTGGGATACAAAGATGTAGTCAATGCGACTAAAGGATTTGTGTACTGAGGAAAAGAAAGTGTAGTCATGTGCGTCAGGGTTTAGAGTTCGCCATGCATCTACAAGGCGTAGTGATGTTAGTTTCGATTTCCTTTTATACCCTTTCTTGCCAGCCATGCTGCGGATTACTTGGACGCGTGTGATGGAGCATTGTCCTGCATGAAAATCATGTTTTTCTTGAAGAATACAGACTTCTTCCTGTACCAAAAAGGCCCCACAAGCTCATCTTTGATGATACCAGCCCAAACCAGTACTCCACCTCCACCTTGCTGGCGTCTGAGTCGGAATGGAGCTCTCTGCCCTTTACCAATCCAGCCACGGGCCCATCCATCTGGCCCATCAAGACTCACTCTCATTTCATCAGTCCATAAAACCTTAGAAAAATCAGTCTTGAGATATTTCTTGGCCCAGTCTTGACGTTTCAGCTTGTGTGTCTTGTTCAGTGGTGGTCGTCTTTCAGCCTTTCTTACCTTGGCCATGTCTCTGAGTATTGCACACCTTGTGTTTTTGGACACTCCAGTGATGTTGCAGCTCTGAAATATGGCCAAACTGGTGGCAAGTAGAGATGTCGCGAACCTCCGATATTCGGTTCGCAAACCCCGTTCGCAAACCTTCGCGGAAGGTTCGGTTCGCGGAAAAGTTCGCGAACCGCAATATACTTCAATGGGGATGCGAACTTTGAAAAATAGAAAAATTTATGCTGGCCACAAAAGTGATGGAAAACATGTTTCAAGGGGTCTAACACCTGGAGAGGGGGCATGGCGGAGTGGGATACATGCACAAAGTCCCGGGGAAAAATCTGGATGTGACGCAAAGCAGCGTTTTAAGGGCAGAAATGACATTGAATGCTAAATTGCAGGCCTAAAGTGCTTTCAAACATCTTGCATGTGTATACATCAATCAGAGAGTGTAATTAGAGTTCTGCTTTACACTGACGCCCCAAACTCACTGTGTAACGCACTGCAAACAGCTGTTTGCGTAGTGACGACCGTGCTGGACTGGTGCGCACCATGGCGAGAGTGCAGGCCGTGGCGGTTTTCCAGCCCATATGGTCGCCGGGCTGTGGTAGCTCAATGATAGAACAACAGTGACTGCCCAGCTGATCAAATTTGGTCTGTCCACAATGAAGCAACGACCTTATTATCTTCTTGTATGTAGGTAGGCATAGGTAGGTGTCCCAGTAGTTAGCTAGGCATAGGTAGGAGACCCAGTATAGGGAGGTAGGCATAGGTAGTTGTCCCAGTAGTTAGCTAGGCATAGGTAGGAGTCCCAGTATAGGTAGGTAGACATAGGTAGGAGTCCCAGTATAGGTAGGTAGGCATAGGTAGGTGTCCCAGTAGTTAGCTAGGCATAAGTAGGAGTCCCAGTATAGGTAGGTAGGCATAGGTAGGAGTCCCAGTATAGGTAGGTAGGCATAGGTAGGTGCCTCAGTAGTTAGCTAGACATAGGTAGGAGACCCAGTAGTTATCTAGGCATAGGTAGGAGACCCAGTATAGGTAGGTAGGAATAGGTAGGTCCCCTAGTATAGGTAGGTAGGTAGGTGTCCCCGTATAAGTAAGTAGGTGCCCCAGTAGTTAGGTAGGCATAGGTAGGTGTCCCAGTATAGATAGTTAGGCAGGGCCTGGCTGGCACAGTAATAACAATTACCAAGGTCCAGCTGCAACAGATAGGGCTGTATAATGTCAGTGAGCAACACACACACACACAAAAAAACACATCTGGAAAACATTATCTCTCAAAAGAGCTGTTGAGGGGTGCTATTTTAGCAATAATAATCTGCCAGGAGCAAGCCAAGACCAAGAGCCTAACTAATCTTTCCCTAGGAGAACAAGTCTGCAGCAGCTGTCCCTAGTCTGTCTCTAGCAGGCACACGAGTGAGTGTAATGGCCGGCAAACCTGCCTTATATAAGGGGGGGGGGGGGGGGGGGCTCCAGGGCTTAGTGTAGCCTGAATGGCTACAATGTGCCTGCTGACTGTGATGCAGAGGGTCAAAGTTGACCCTCATAGGGCTCGATTTACAAAATGGTGCTAACTTTAACACTGGCCCTTAGCACGTCTAAACTCAGTTGAAATGTGAGAAGTAGTGATCGCGGTACTTAGCGCGCGATCTGATTGAGAAAACCGGTGCTAACCTACTTAGTACCCTGGTTAGCACGCCTAAAGACTTTAGACGTGCAAAGTAGGTTAGCACCGCTTAGTAAATCAAGCCCATAGTGCATTATGGGGCGAATCAAACTTCCACAAAAGTTTGCTTGGTCCAGGCGAACACAAACCCCCCAAACTTCGCCTGGAACCGTTCGCCAGCAAACCGTTCGCTACATCTCTAGTGGCAAGTGGCATCTTGGCAGCTGCACGCTTGACTTTTCTCAGTTCATGGGCAGTTATTTTGCGCCTTGGTTTTTCCACACGCTTCTTGCGACCCCTATTTTGAATGAAACGCTTGATTGTTCGATGATCACGCTTCAGAAGCTTTGCAATTTTAAGAGTGCTGCATCCCTCTGCAAGATATCTCACTATTTTTCTTTTCTGAGACTTTTCTGGGCCTGTCAAGTCCTTCTTTTGACCCATTTTGCCAAAGGAAAGGAAGTTGCCTAATAATTATGCACACCTGATATAGGGTGTTGATGTCATTACACCCCTTCTCATTACAGAGATGCACATCACCTAATATGCTTAATTGGTAGTAGGCTTTCGAGCCTATACAGCTTGGAGTAAGACAACATGCATAAAGAGGATGATGTGGTCAAAATACTCATTTGTCTAATAATTCTGCACTCCCTGTATATGCAGCTCCTAGTAACATATATACTATATGTTAAAAAAAATTACAATATAAAAATAGGTTTATAAATGAATGTGCATAAATTTACCTTTCTCAAGTAATGAAAATTCTCTTCTTTCCTTGTATCTCTGACCTCAAGTAGACCGGAGCATGAAATTTGGGCGCCCGCAGCTAATGGACGATTGGGGCGTCACCATAGGCTCTAATGCAAATATTGGCTATTAGGTGCCCAAAGCAGAAAATTGGGCGCACCATAATTATCATTTTGAAAATTAGAACATTTATAATTTTTCATTGTTTTAAAAAAATAGAACATTATAGATTTTGACATTTTTAATGTTTAGTATTTATAAATTAATAATTTTTGAAAGTTATAATTTTGAAATGTATCATTTTCAATAATATAGGGTTAGGAAGGGAGGTTTTAGGGTTAGGTGTCAGGAAGGGGGTTTTAGGGTTAGGCATCAGGAAGGGGGGTTATAAAGGGATACTGTAGGGGGGTCGGGGGAAAATGAGCTGAAATTACCCGGGGCTTCTAATGGTCCCCCGCAGACGTCCTGTGCCCGCGCAGCCACTCACCGATGCTCCGGCCCCGCCTCCAGTTCACTTCTGGAATTTCTGACTTTAAAGTCAGAAAACCACTGCGCCTGCACGCCCGTGTCCTCGCTCCCGCTGATGTCACCAGGAGTGTACTGCGCAGTCACAGACCATACTGGGCCTGCGCTGTGCGCTCTTGATGACATCAGCGGGATCGAGGACACGGCAACGCAGGCGCAGTGGTTTTCAGACTTTAAAGTCAGAAATTCCAGAAGTGAACTGGAGGCGGGGCCGGAGCATCGGTGAGTTGCTGCGCGGGCACAGGATGTCTGCGGGGGACCGTTAAAAGCCCCGGGTAAGTTCAACTCATTTTCCCCCGACCCCCCTACAGTATCCCTTTAAAGTTAGGGATCAAGAAGGGGGGTTTTGGGGTTAGGCATCAAGTAGGCGGTATTAAGGGTTAGGCATCAAGAAAGAAGGTTTTAGGGTTAGGCGTCAGGAAGGGTGGTTTTAGGGTTAGGCATCAGGAAGGAGGGTATTAGGATTAGGCATCAGAAAGGGGGGGTTTAGGGTTAGGTGTCAGGAAGGGGGGTTTTAGGGTTAGGCACCAGGAAGGGGGTTTAGGGTTAGGCATCAGGAAGAGGGGGGGTTTAGGGTTATGCATCAAGAAGGGGGTTTTAGGGTTAGGTGACGGAAAGGGGGTTTTAGGGTTAGGCGTCAGGAAGGGGGTTTTTTAGGATTAGGCGTCAGGAAGGGGGATTTTATGGTTAGGTATCAGGAAGCCCGTTTCCTGATACCTAACCCTAAAATTAGGGTTAGGTATCGGGAAGGGGGCTTCCTGATACCTAACCCTAATTAGGTTTTAGGTTTAGGCATCAGGAATGGGGTTTTTAGGGTTAGGCGTCAGGAAGTGAGGGTTCTGTGTGAGAGTAGGATTAGATTACATTGTAGAAAAATATTATTAATATATATTGATATTTTATTAGAATAATTTACACTATTTACACTTTTAAAATGAAGAATATTGGTAAATGTTAATGATAATTCTATTAACAAAATGGGCGCCCATTTTTCCTCGCACCCCTATTTCATGCATGGAAGTAAACACCAGTCAGATTCTAAACAACAAATCGACCCTGTTGTCTGCTGCTAAGGGCATATGCGGAAGTGGGTATCGCGGCGCGGGAGACTATGTACGCATGCACCGTCTCTTGCGTATGCCGGTACGAATGCACGCAATTCAAGCCAGGAGCCAGCCCCCTCCAGTATATAAGACGTCTGCTCACAGCACTCTGCGCTGATTCCTCTATCAGCTAGTGTGAGCGCGCCTGAAGCTCTAACCTTTGATTCCCTGATTCCTGTTACCGACCCGGCTTGTTACTGACCTTCCTTGATTTGCTCTCCCTGGTTGGACCCTTGGCTTGTTTCTGGACCTCCCTGATTGCTGCCTGCCCCAACTTGGCTTGTCTCTGGTACTGTTTGATCCCCGCCTGCACCGACCTTGACTTGTCTCATCGTATCTGAACCTTGCTGCCTGCACCGACCTCAGCTTGTCTCATCGTATCTGAACCTTGCTGCCTGCACCGACCTCTGCTTGTCTACACTTAGCTACTTAGCTGGATCATCTGTTCTCCTGACCACTGTTAGAGGACTCTGGAGTGCAACCTGGTGGACACTAAGCCACAGAAAGCCCATTGTCCCTTGCGGGGCCCTCTGGTGAACACCCGTGGTCACTTAGACTCTGCACTCTAAGGGTTTCTCTCACTTCAGTGGGACGGTCAGTGGAGCACTACCATAACAGACCCATATGCTAGGTTATTGCTGATGAAACAAAAAGAAGACAAAAGGACACAGGGAGCCCGCTCTGGTGTAATATCATTTAGAGTGTTGGATAAATCTAATGATGAAAATATACTCACAACGATGGGTTGCTACTGGAGGCAACCACTCGTCTGACCCTGTGGGGAAGTGCGGTCGCTGCTCTTTAAAAAAAATTAACTTCGCAACAAATGCGAAGCTAAACCCCACGAGGTAGGGTATCAAAACATATATACTAGACTGATGCAGGAGGTGCCCCAAAAAATAAATTTATAGGTAAATTTGCATAAAATGGTAACTCAAAGGAGTTAGTATTAGTAAAAAAATATATTTCCAATTTATTTAAAACAAAAACATATAGTGCACAATGACAACGCGTTTCACGGCGTAAGCCACTTCCTCAGGTCAAGTAAGTGCCAACCAGGGTACATCGGGCGCCTCAGACTGCTTAACCCCACTGGGCCGACACTTACTTGACCTGAGGAAGCGGCTTACGCCGAGAAACGCGTTGTCATTGTGCACTATATGTTTTTGTTTTAAATAAATTGGAAATTGATTTTTTTTACTAATACTAACTCCTTTCAGTTATCATTTTATGCAAATTTACCTATCAATCTATTTTTTGGGCGCCCCCATATGCTAGGTGACTGTGGCCCTTCAGGATTGTAATCTTTTAATCATTAGGACAACAGTTTCTGGAACAACTGCTGTATAGTCACAATTGTGTAGAGTTCAAGGCACTCAAGCTTTGTACCCCAGTCTTTATAGGTTCTATTGATCTAATGAAGAGGGAAACACCAGCAAAACGTGTTGTCTAACTAACCATATTTTCTGGGCAGTAAACCTTATGAAGTTACTTTGAGCTGTACTGGCTACTTTGACTACAGGAGAGGTAAACCAACCAATGCCTCTCCTATTTCTTCTGTTTTTGTTTTATTACCATCAAACTCATTATAACTCATGCGTTACACAAATGACCACTGTGAGCCTAGCCTCGAAGCTTGATTAGATACTTTAAAGTGGAATCGGGCCATAAGGCTGAGTTTACACTCTGCATTGCATAACGCATGTGTTATAATGTCTGTTAGCTGCTATGGAGACTGGACATACCCACTTTCCCTGAAATTAAGACATCCCCTGAAAGTAAGCCCTAGTGGGAATTTTGAGCATGCTCCAAATATAAGCCCTACCCCAAAAGTAAGCCCTAGCCGCAGTAAGGGGAAAAAGTATAACTACTTGTGTTTCCACTGGAGCCAATGGTCTTGCAGGCAGGATCATGGCTTCATCACTGGTCCAATAACTGCACTAGCTTCTACTCACTGAGTCCAGTGATTGGCCCACTATATAGCAGTGTTTGACCCAATAATGGAGCCATGGTCCCGCCTGCAAGACCATCGACTCCAGTAGAAACAAGTTGCTGTACTTCTTCCTCATAGGCTGAAGATTGGGGGGCACAGTGGCATGGAGCTGGGGATAAAAGAGGATGCAGGGGGACATCAGAGGACATGGGGCACAGTGTGGCATGGAGCTGGAGGTAAGAGGAGGAGGCAGGGGGACACCGGAGGGCATGGGTGACACCAGGAGGACATAGGGGCACATGGGACACAGGAGGACTGGGGATAGATGACGACAAGGGTACAGAGGGGACACCAGGGGGACACTGAAGGTACAAGGGGGACACAGGGGCACACAAGAGGTGGCACAGTAGTGGGGAAGGCAAGAGGACACTAGGGATGTTCGGAAAATTATAAATTCCGTGATTCCGGCCGGAATTAGGTCAATTCCGATTCCGGTAGCCAAATCGGAATTCCTATACCTCTCAAACGGAATTCCGCGGAAATTTTATAATTCCATGACCCACACTACATGCTAAAGCTGCCAGTAGCATAAACCATACTTCCATTATGATCAATTTGATAGAAAAAGTAGCATGATTAAGGATTTGTACTTTTTGAAAAGCATGCTTATTTATATACCATAGCTGGGATTTGAACCCAGAACCTAGTGTGTAGTAGGTATCTGTCTTACCCTCTAGACCATGACCCACACTACATGCTAAAGCTGCCAGTAGCATAAACCATACTTCCATTATGATCAATTTGATAGAAAAAGTAGCATGATTAAGGATTTGTACTTTTTGAAAAGCATGCTTATTTATATACCATAGCTGGGATTTGAACCCAGAACCTAGTGTGTAGTAGGTATCTGTCTTACCCTCTAGACCATGACCCACACTACATGCTAAAGCTGCCAGTAGCATAAACCATACTTCCATTATGATCAATTCGATAGAAAAAGTAGCATGATTAAGGATTTGTACTTTTTGAAAAGCATGCTTATTTATATACCATAGCTGGGATTTGAACCCAGAACCTAGTGTGTAGTAGGTATCTGTCTTACCCTCTAGACCATGACCCACACTACATGCTAAAGCTGCCAGTAGCATAAACCATACTTCCATTATGATCAATTTGATAGAAAAAGTAGCATGATTAAGGATTTGTACTTTTTGAAAAGCATGCTTATTTATATACCATAGCTGGGATTTGAACCCAGAACCTAGTGTGTAGTAGGTATCTGTCTTACCCTCTAGACCATGACCCACACTGCATGGAAGTAGGTATCTGTCTTACCCACTAGTAAGGCTGAGGCTGGAGAGGCTGCAGCCTCAGGGCGCAGTGTAGGAGGGGGTGCACAATTCATTCAGCTGTCATTCCCAATTGTGTTTGAAGCAGAAAGAAATAAGAAAAGGTGATACATGGCAGCGACAGCAAGCCAGATAAGTAGAGATTAAGGTGTTGGGGGTGGGGGGGGGGCTGGGGCACCTCTTAGTGTAATAGCAATCAGTGTGTGACAGCTGGGGTGGGAGGGATGGGGGGGCGCACTTTGCTGTCTCAGCCTTGGGTGCTGAAGGACCTTGTCCCACCTCTGACCACACTACATGCTAAAGCCTGGCCCTGAGTGTGGTTGATGGTCTAGAGCAGTGGTCCTCAAACTAAGGCCCGCGGGCCGAATGTGGCCCCCTAAGGCTTTCTTACCGGCCCCCCACACAGAAAATGTATTGCTTATAAATGCAGTCAGCTACATCTTTAAATATTGGTGGTCCACATATGGAATAGCAGTGCAGCACCCCCCATCCACATGGAAGCCAGAAAGCAGAAATTTTGCTGGTTTCCAATCAAATTCCACATCAGGTGACACTGCTGTCCAATTGGCTTGCAGATTGTCACCTGGGTATGCTTCACTGTCTGGTCCGCAAAGACTTCTACATCATTTTATGTTTACTCCGGCCCACCAGCGGTCTGAAGTATGTTGACCCGGCCCTCAACCCAAAATGTTTGGGGACCCCTGGTCTAGAGGGTAAGACAGATACCTACTACACACTAGGTCCTGGGTTCAAATCCCAGCTATGGTATATAAGCATGCTTTTCAAAAAGTAAAAATCCTTAATCATGCTACTTTTTCTATCGAATTGATCATAATGGAAGTATGGTTAATGCTACCGGCAGCTTTAGCATGTAGTGTGGGTCATGGTCTAGAGGGTAAGACAGATACCTACTACACACTAGGTTCTGGGTTCAAATCCCAGCTATGGTATATAAATAAGCATGCTTTTCAAAAAGTACAAATCCTTAATCATGCTACTTTTTCTATCGAATTGATCATAATGGAAGTATGGTTTATGCTACTGGCAGCTTTAGCATGTAGTGTGGGTCATGGTCTAGAGGGTAAGACAGTACCTACTACACACTAGGTTCTGGGTTCAAATCCAGCTATGGTATATAAATAAGCATGCTTTTCAAAAAGTACAAATCCTTAATCATGCTACTTTTTCTATCAAATTGATCATAATGGAAGTATGGTTTATGCTACCGGCAGCTTTAGCATGTAGTGTGGGTCATGGTCTAGAGGGTAAGACAGATACCTGCTACACACTAGGTTCTGGGTTCAAATCCCAGCTATGTATATAAGCTGTTTTGAAAATCTGCAATTCCTACTGGATGGAAGGATGAGAGAGGAGAGAGAGAGAGAGAGAGAGGAGAGAGAGAAGAGAGAGAGAGAGAGAGAGAGAGAGAGAGAGAGAGGAGAGAGAGAGAGAGAGAGAGAGAGAGAGAGAGAAGAGAGAGGAGAGAGAGAGAGAGAGAGAAGAGAGAGGAGAGAGAGAGAGAGAGAGAGAGAGAGAGAGAGAGAGAGAGAGAGAGAGAGAGAGAGAGAGAGAGAGAGAGAGAGAGAGAGAGAGAGAGGAGGAGAGAGATTTTAAAATTTTCCGACGGAATTCCGTGTAAATCGGAATTCCCGGAACTGGCCCGGTATACCGTCGATGGAACGGTAACGGAATTTCTATATGTCGGAATGCGGAATTGTGCCGGAAACGGAAATCGGCTATTCCGACCATGCCTGGAGGACACACAGCACAGGAACTTGTGTGTTCCTAGAAATATAAGACATCCCCTGAAAATAAGCCCTACAACATCTTTTGGTACAAAAATACATTTTTCGTATAACTTTTATATATCATATTTTCGGGGAAACATGGGTAGACAGTAGTGTTGGGCGAACAGTGTTCGCAACTGTTCGGGTTCTGCAGAACATCACCCTGTTCGGGTGATGTTCGAGTTCGGCCGAACACCTGGTGGTGTTCGGCCAAACTGTTCGCGTTCGCCCGAACTGCCAAATTACTAGCCGAACAGGGCCCCTGTTCGGCCGAACAGGGCCCTGTTCGACCGAATACGGCCCCCCTATGGGGTCGCAGGCATAAGGGGGGAGCATGCCCCGATCGCGGGGGGGTCGGAAATTCCCCCCACCCCCTCCGCTAGCGCTCCCCCCTCTGCCCGCTTCCCCATACAAAAGTTGCAAGAAGTACCTGTGTCCGGGTGGTAGTGGGTGGCTGTCTGGCTGGCAGTGGGCGGCACTATGCAGTGACTAAATGAGGAGGAGGAGTCCGGAGAGTGACGCGTTGAGGGAGGCCGGGCAGCGGGCGGTTCAGCGGTAGTACCCTTGTGGTACTTCCGCCCTTTCTCTGACCTCACGCTCGCTGCCCGGCCTCCCTCAACGCGTCACTCTCCGGACTCCTCCTCCTCACTCCACAGTGCCACTGCCAGGCCATCCACTATTACAGGTACTTTGCTTAAACTTTTGTATGGGAAGCGGGCAGAGGGGGAAGCCGCTAGCGGAGGGGTGGGGGGAATTTCCGCCCCCCCGCGATCGGGGCATGCTCCCCCCTTATGCCTGCGACCCCATAGGGGGCCGTATTCGGCCGAACAGGGCCCTGTTCGGCCAGATTCGGCCAGGAATTGAGGTGTTCGGCCGAACACCACCAGGTGTTCGGCCGAACTCGAACATCACCCGAACAGGGTGATGTTCTGCAGAACCCCGAACAGTGGGAACACTGTTCGCCAACACTAGTGTCACACACACAAAAAAACACAGGAGGCCGATGTGCTAGCCCTCAAAAGGGCTGTTTGGGGGGCTTTCACAGCAAGTGAAGAACAAGAACACAGGCCTAGCTAATGCTTTCCCTACCTATCTGCAGCAAGTCTGACCCTGCTCTCACTAACAGTCAGCAGCCAGCAGAGAATGAATCCAATATGGTCACCGCAACTGCTTTTTGATAGGGGGGTCCAGGAGGGGGTGCTAGCTGATTGGCTCCCATGTGTATGCTGACTGTGAGGTAAGGGGTCAAAGTTTAGCTCAACGATGATGTGTAGGGGGCAAATCAAACACTCTAAATGTTCGCTTTTTGATGCGAATGCAACAGCGGATGTTCGCAGAATACTGCTCGTGGGTGAACAGTTTGGGCCATCTCTACAGATAAAACGCAATGCAAAGTAGCAAGTAGTGTGGTCGCGGTGGCATGCGATGTAACATTTTAAAATACCTTTTGTCGTGTTTTTGTAACTCCCGCCGTGCACATAATGTACATGAGTGTTGCATGTTGTTTACAAAAAAAGTATTTGCCAATCATTACAGTACACAGTGCTGTGAGCACAGAGACAATGTGCTGTTTGTTTATCAGCTGGCTGCAAGCGTCCAGGACTGGTGGCCTCAAGCAGGGAGCAGCAGCTGCCTGCTGGATGTAACTAAAGGCAATTTTTCTACCAGCCAGTAACCTCCCGTGTCAGTTGCTGACTCATCATGCGTACTCCTGGCAGTCGGGTGGCTAAATGGCGTGTTAAATGCATAAAGGTTTTAATCAGATAATTTTTTATTAGCCTTGCAGAATCAGAATGAGCTTTATTCTCCAAGTATAACAGTTGTCGCACCCAGAACTATTTGTGTTACACATGGCATTGGCAATAGTGTGATTAGCAGCCAGTAATTAACAAATTAAAAAGACAATAATTAAAGCGGACCTAAATTTCCTCTCTGCTCTAAAAGATACTGTAAGCAACAGCACAACAACATTTAACCACTTCAAGCCTTCAGTGTTTTTTCAGCTTATGCATACCTTGATGCATGATCACATGATCCCTTGGACCAATCTCTGCAGCCACAAGGGTCAAGGATCACATGATCCCTTTGCCCAATCAGTGGTACAGGTCTGCATTCACGTGTGCGCGTGGTTACGTGTGCACGCACGTTCATTTACAGGAACTAAATACTTCCTGTATGGCGGCGCTTTTCAGTAATCACTGTTACACTTGTAACAGCGATCATTGCTGGTTCTTGGGGCGCGCCGATGGGGTAGAGGGACCACATGGTCCCTTGCTCCGATCAGTAGTACGGCAGGCATGGTGCGTGCACGTATGCATGCACACACGCTGGTCATTCCGGCAGCAGCGTTTTAGCCTTTGACGTACGCTGCTACGTCCT